>NW_007249133.1:798936-811270 GCF_000164805.1 Carlito syrichta
CAAAAAAAAAAAAAAAAAAGTGGTAAACCATCAAGATACAAGTTCTGGTTGAATTTGACCACTTCAAGGTGGCAGTCAGTGATGCTCACTTGTTGCAGTGCAGTTATGGGATGAAAATTTCAATGAAATCAACAACCTGGGAATTTCTGGTGAGATAGACCTTCCCAGTGCTTCACACACTGTGGTATAATCTGAAAGGGACAGATACCGTTTTTTAAGTTTAAAATTATATCTAGGCTGGGAGCGGTGGCTCAAGGCTACAATCCCAGCACTTTAGGAAGCAGAGGCGAAAGGATTGCCTGAGCCAGCGGGTTCGAGACCAGCCTGGGCAATCTGGCGAGACCTCATCTCTACAATAAATCAAAAAATTAGCCGGGCATGGTGGCGCGTGCCTGTAGTTCCGTCTACTTGGAAGACTGAGGCAGAAGGATTACCTGAACCCAGCAGGTCGAGGCTGTGGTGGCCGGGAGTGTGTCAGTGCACCCCAGGCTGGGCGATGGAGTGAGACTCCAACTCAAAAAAATATATATATTAAAATTGTATCTAAACATTATACATGTAAAAGCTACATATTCATCATGAATGAAAAATTTTACATTTACTCATCGATATTCTTCTTGTAAGTCATCCATTTAATAAATACCCTTATACTAAAAAAAGAGCCGGGCTCGGTGGCTCAGCCTGTAATCCCGCGCCTTTGGGAGGCTGAGGTGAGTGGATTGCCTGAGCCCGCGGGCTCGAGACCCGCCTGGGCAGCGAGACCTCATCTCTACAATAAATCAAAAAATCAGCCGGGCGTGGTAGCGCATGCCTGTAATTCCGGCTACTCGGAAGGCTGAGGCGGAAGGATCCCTGGAGCCCAGCAGTCGGCTGCAGTGGCCGGGAGCGGCCACTGCACTCCAGTCTGGGCGACAGAGTGAGACTCCACCTCAAAAAAAAAAAGAAAAAGAAAAAGAAGATTCCAAGGCACATAGACCTGTGTTCAGATTCAAGCCAAACAAAAATGTGGAGCACTGTGTGACCTTGGATAAGTCCCTTAACTTCTCTGGGTCATACTGTCCCCGGTCTGTAAAATGGCATTCTAACAGAAGGACAGTATCACTGTGAGAACTAAATAAAGCTTCTGCCTCGCGTCTAGGACAGCACCCAGCTCCTAGTTGGTGTTTAAAATAAGCCTGACCTTTCCTTTTATTTACAATACCTTTCTGTCGGGAGACACAGCTGCCTGGGCACGCCAAATCTTGTCCTCCCTGAAGTCGTCAGTCACATTCAGCTTCTGTGACAGCTCCATCCACAGCACCTGCAGTGTATGTGACACCAGACAGCAAGCTGGGCTCCTTAACAGACGGCGCGGAGGGCCAGCCAGGTCGCAGGCGTCATTGCCACCGCCAGCTCTCCGGGGCCGGCCAGGGGTGGCTGGCAGCCGGCCGCCAAGTGTAACGGGAGTCCTTGTCTGACATATCGGAGGCAGCACCTGGGGGACGGGCAGGGAGAGAAGCTTCAGAAGCCCTCACGGCCAGCCAGACCCGCGGGTGGAGGCCCAGGTCAGTCAGGACAAGGCTGATGACAGGACTGACTGCTGGGACACTGTGGGCCATGTAAAGCCCTCCTCAGTGGTTCGTCCATCCTTCTAGGACCATCCCACACCCCTGTCTTCCTCCCAAATGGCAGATAGAGAGGGAGATGATGGCTTTTAGACAGGAGGAGTAGTACCCCACCCCCCAAAAATAAAGCCCTGGCCGGACAAGGTGGCTCACATCTGTAATCCCAGCACTTCGGGAGGCCGAGGTGGGAGGATCGCTTGAATCCAGGAGTTTGAGACCAGCCTGGGCAACATAGTGAGACCCCCATCTTTACCAAAAAAACCCACAAAAATCAAACACAAATATCATCTTGAACTTACCTGTCTCAAAGCCTTGACATTTATATTGTGGTTGCTGGATTATCTGACAGACTCTTCCACTAGACAAGCTCCCAAAAACAAAGAATGACTTCTTTTTTTTTCCTTTTTTCTTTTTTGACTTGTAGTCTCACTCTCGTTGCCCAGGCTGGAGTGCGGCGGCATGTTCACGGTCACCGCAGCCTCCACCTGTTGGGCTCAGGTGATCCTTCCGCCTCAGGCTTCCAAGTAGCTGGAACCACAGATGCACGCCACCACATTCGGCTAGTTTTTGTGATTTATTGTAGAGACGAAGTCTCACCAAGTTGCCTAGGCTGGTCTCGAACCTGTGGGCTCACGCAATCCTCTCGCCTCAGCCACCCAAAGTGCTGGGATTACAGGCTGAGTCACCACATCTGGCCTATTCATCCTTAAAAAGAAAAAAGAGACAGTCTCTCTCTGTCATCTAAGCTGGAGTGCAGTGGTGCAGTCATCCCTCACTGCAGCCTCCAAAACCTGGATTTAGGTGATCCTCCCGCCTCAGCCTCCCCAGTAGCTGGGACTACAGGTACCTACCACCTGACCCAGCCAGGATTTTTATTTTTAACTTTTTACAGAGTCTCTCTATGTTGCCCAGGTTGGTCTTGAATTCCAGGTCTCGAGCAATGCTCCCACCTCAACCTCCTAAAGCACTGGGATTACAGGCGTGAGCCACCCCACCCAGACCTCATTCATTCTCTAACCAATCCTTACCTTCAGCTGAATGCGCAGCTCACAGTAGGTGCTCAACCAATGTTTGTTAACATGAACTACAAGAAAGCCAAGTTGCAAATACCATTGTTGCCTGGAGAAAAGTCGAGAGGAATGGCTGGCCCCTGCTGCCAAGGTCCCCAGGGAAAACTCGCCAGATAGGCTTGTGAATCAGGGAGCTGGAAGACAGAACCCCCAGGGTGGTGGGATGGGGGAGGGGCAGAAGATGTCTCAGGACTGTCCTTGTCTCCGGTGGGCGGTCTCAGCAGGCACGTGACTCTGGGAGGCCTGGGCACTGTCTGAGTGTGGTGTGGTGGCTGTGTTTTCTGGAGCTTCTGTTTAAGCACCTAGCAGAGCACGATGACTCAGCCTCTGGAGGACGGGCTACCTCCCTCCTTAAGTGACACATCACATTGCCCAGGGTGTCTGTGGCGGTCTCTGATATGACATCCTCCTGTCTTGCCAGCCCTCCAGCAAGGGGGCAAGTCACCACTATGAGTCCAGAGACTTACAGAATGTGCTTGGCAGGTATGAGCTCATGCTCTGGGTGGGAGATTCGCCTTTTCTTTTTTTTTTATTTGGACTCTCACTGTCGCCCAGGCTAGAATGCAGTGGCATGATCAATGTTCATGGCAGCCTCGACCTCCTGGGATCTAGCCATCTTCCTACCTCAGCCTCCCAAGTAGCGGTGACTACAGATGCGCCACCTAGTTTTTTTTTTTTTTTTTTTTTTGGAGAATGGAGTCTCGCTTTGTGGCCCAGGCTAGTCTCAAACTCCTGGGCTCAAGCAAAGTGCTGGGATCACAGGTATGTCGCAACCCACCCACCTGAGAGTCCTCTTAAAATGAACTCTTATCAAATAGATTTTATTTCTCAAACTTAGAGGCTGATTTTAAATTTCTCATCTATCTCCATATCAAGGGCTCCTGCTTCTCTTCAAGATAAAGTTGAAACTCAACATCCCAGCCATTGGGATCCTGCAGGAGTTTCCTTGCCCTCACCTTCCCAGCAGGGCAGACTCTAATGTGTTTTTTTTTGTTTTCTTTCCCCTGCTACTGGCTTGCTACTGTTTATTTCATTTTTTGCCCCCGGCAGATAAACGGTAGCGGGACAAAGCTTTAAGTAAGAGGCTTGTGAGGAAATCCTATCTAGAAGCTATTTCCTGAGAATTGCAGAAGTCACCATTATTAAAATTTAGGGCCCGGAGCAGTGGCTCACCCTTGGAATCCCAAGAACCTTGGGAGACTGAGTCAGGAGGATCGCCTGAACCCAGGAATTTGAGACTGGCCTGGGCAACAGAGGGAGACCTTGTCTTTACAAAAAAAAAAAAATTAAAAATTAGCTGGGTATGGTGGCTTGCACCTGTAATCCCAATTACTTGGGGGCTGAGGCTGGAGGATCACATGAGTCTAGAGATCAAGGATGCAGTGAACTGTGATTGCACCACTGCACTTCAGCCTGGGCGACAGATCATGAACCTGTCTCCAAAACAAACAAACAAACAAACAAACAAACACTATACCTGTAGTAAGAAGATAACTTAGAGCCACTCAGTACTCTGCTGGGAATGAGCTCACAGGGATTTCTAACATATTTTTTTTAGCACGATAAGTGCTTCAACTTGCCTGCAGGACTGATTCAATTTTCAGATTATATTTTGGCAACCCCTGGCTCAGTCATGGGAGTGTCAACCCACACTATCCCATAACCCCATTCTTTTCTCTAATTTATTTCATTTTTTTTTTTTTTTTTTAGAGACAGAGTCTCTCTCACCCAGGCTGGAGTGCAGTGGTGCGATCATAACTTCGACCTCCTGGGCTTAGCAATCCTCCTGCCTTAACCTCCTGAGTAGCTGAGACTACAGGCACGTGTTACCACACCCGGCTAATATTTCTTAATTTTTGTAGAGATGAAGTCTTGCTACATTGTCCAGGCTGGTCTCGAACTCCTGGACTTAAGCAATTCTCCCGCCTCAGTCTCCCAAAGTGCTGAGATTGCAGGTGTGAGCCACTGCATCTGACCTACTTTTCACTTTTAATACCATCTTTCCTTCTCACTCAGAACGGTTTTCTTTCTTTTTCTTTTTCTTTTTTTGAGTCAGAGTCTCACTCAGTCATCCAGGCTGGAATGCAGTGGCACGCTCATGGCCACCACAGCCTCGACCTGCTGGGCTCAGGTGGTCCTTCCATCCCAGCCTTCCAAGTCGCTGGAACCACAGGTGCACACCACCATGCCCAGTTAATTTTTTTATTTATTGTAGAGACAATGTCTCGACAAGTTGCCCGGGCTGGTCTTTCAACTCATGGGCTCAGGCAGTCCTCTCTCCTAGGCCTCCCAAAGTGCTGGGATTATAAGTATGAGCCACCGCGCCTGGCCAGAACAGTTGTTTTGTTTTGTTTTTTAAGTTGGAATCTCACTCTGTAACCCAGGCTGGAGTGCAGTGGGTACACTCACAGTCACTCCAGTATTGATCTGCTGGGTTCTCGCGATCCTTCTGCCTCAACCTCCCAAGTAGCCAGAACTACAGGTGCGCGCTATTGCACCGGGCTAATTTTTTATTTATTGTAGAGACGAGATCTTGCCAAGTTGCCCAGGCTGGTCTCGAACCCACGGTCTCTGGCAATCCACTCGCCTCGGCCTCCCGAAGTGCTGGGATTACAGGCTGAGCCACCGAGCCCAGCCAACAATTTTCTTAGTGAAAGTTTGCTTGGTGGTATCAATAAAACAGTGGTGATTAACACTATTTATTTGACTTGACTTTATACTTGTTTGTCTGTTTCTGAGTTGGAATCTCACTCCATCACCCAGGCTGGAGTGCAAGAGATGCTCCTGGCCATCGTGGCCTTGGCCTGCTGGGCTCAGGTGATCCTTCCATCTCAGCCTTCCAAGTAGCTGGAATTATAGGCGTGCGCTATCATGCCCAGGTAAGTTTTTTATTTATTGTAGAGACAAAGTCTCACCATGTTGCCCAGGCTGGTCTCGAACCCACGGGCTCAGGCAATCTTCTTGCCTCAGCCTCCCAAAGTGCTGAGCTTATAGTCCTGAGTCACAGTGTCCAAACTGTTTTTTGTTTGTTTGTTTGTTTTGAGTTGGGGTCTCACTCTGTTGCCTTGGCTGGAGTGCAGTGGCATGATCATGGCTCTCATAGCCTTGACCTGCTGAGCTCAGTCGATCCTCCCTCCTTGGCCTCCCAAAGTGCTGGGGTAACAGGTGTGAGGCTCCACACCTGACCTTGACTTGACTTTGAAAGACTGATCTCAGCTTTCCTCTGACTTCAGCAGATTGCCTGGGCCCACGGGTATGAGACCAGCCTGGGCAACTTGGCGAGACCTCATCTCTACAATTAAAAAAAAAAAAAAATTAGCCAGGCATAGTGGTGTGTGCCTGCAGTTCCAGTTACTTGGAAGGCTGAGGCAGAAGGATCACCTGAGGCAGCAGGTTGAGGCTGTGATGGCTATGAGCATGCCACTGCACTCCAACCTGTCAAGGTTAATGGTAAACTGTGGCTTTTTTATTTACCCTCCGAGGGTTTTCATTATTAGCCTAATTGTTATTTGTAATATTAATTTCTTTTGACAGAGAGTGGTAATTTCACAAATCCCTTTGGAGCCCAGAGATAAATTTTGTTTCCACTTGAGATAAATGTCTGGGAAGCAGAAATGAGGAAAGAAAATATTCAGACGTTTTCGTGATTCTAATTCATTTGCAATTTTCCCTCTGCTTTGAGATAATTTGTCGCTGTGAGTTCTTTGGAGAGCCACTTTGGATTACTTAGAATAATTTTTAGCACTTTAAAAATGAAACAAAGTAGCCAGATATAATGATTCACACCTGTAATCCCAGCAATTTGGGAGGCAGAGGTGAGAGGATTGCTTGAGCCCATGGGTTTGAAAGCAGACTGGGCAACTTGACGAGACCTCATCTCTACAGTAAATAAAAAAATTAGCTGGGTGTGGTGGTGCATGCCTGTAGTTCCAGCTACTTGGAAGTCTGAGGTGGAAGGATTGCCTGAGCCCAGCAGGTCAAGTTTGTGGTGGCCATGAGCGTGTCACTGCACTCCAGCCTGGGTAACAGAGTGAGATACTGCTTCAAAAAAAAAAAAGAAACCAAGTAAAAAACACATTGTTTCATTCCTTTATTGTAGACATTTAAAAACATGTAGATAAACACATAGAAGTCACAGAAACAGCTACAATCTCAAATAACTACAGAAGTAACTATGGTTAGCTGGGCGTGGTGGCTCATGCCTGTAATCCCAGCATGTTGGGAGGCTGAGGCAGGAGGATTGCTTGAGTCCTGGAGTTCAAGATCAGCCTAGGCAACAGAATGAGACTTCGTCTGTACAAATAAATAAATAAATAAATAAATTAGCTGGACGTGGTGATACACTCCTGTAGTCCCAGCTACGCGGGAGGCCGAGATAGAAGGATTGCGTGAGCCCAAGAGGTCAAGGCTACGGTGAACTGTGACCATGCCACTGCACTCCAACCTGGGTGACAGACAGAGTAAGACTCCAACAAGAAGAAAAGAAAGGAAGGAAGGAGGGAGGGAGAGAAAGAGTGAAAGAGAGAGAGAAGGAAGGGAGGGTGGGAAGGAAGGAAGGGAGGAAGAAAAGTAAGAGAGAGAAAGAAAGAAAGAAAAAGAGAAAGAACTATCTCACATTCTAGATTGCACACCTCACAGCGTTTTACCTTATATAAGAAATTATATGGAACATGCCAGTTTGTTACTTACTTTCCAAATTTAATAATAAATGACACACTTCTACTTACAGCAATTTAATTGCTATAATATGAGAGTGTACATGAGTACAACTTCTAGGGAAAGAAGTATGGAGATTTGTCAGACAACTAAACATAGATCTACTATTTGATCCAGCAATCCCACTACCAGGAATCTACCCTAAGGAACAGAGGTTGTTCTATTAAAGAAACAAAAAAACAAAAACACACACACCTGCTTCCACATGTTCATCGCAGCACAGTTCGCAATTGCTAAGATGTGAAATCAACCTAAATGCCCATCAACCGACCAGTGGGTAGTGAAAATGTGGAGTATCTACACTAAGGAATACTGCCCAGCCATGAAAAAGAATGAAATAACGTCTTTTGCAGCAACTTGGATGGAATTGGAGAGCTTCATCCCAGGTGAACTAACAGGAACAGAAAAACAAACACCGAGTCAGTATCCCTCCCCCTCCCATCCCCCCCTCTATCCCTGACTCTCTTCTTCGCTCTTTCTTCTTTCCTCCTTCCCTCCCTCCACGAGAAAAAAAAAAAAAAAAGAAAGAAAATCAAACACCGCATGTTCTCATTATAAATAGGAGCTAAACTAAGGATCTGCAAAGGGATAAGGAGTGGAATAATGGATATAGAGACTCAGAACGGGGGAGGGGTGGAGGGTGCAATGTGCACAGCTGGGTACACTTGAAGTTCAGACCCAAAACTATTTGTACCCCCAGCGCTATTAAAATTTTAAAAATTAAACAAATAATTGCTATAACAATTTGTTATTCTATGGCTTCATACTATATTCAATCAAACCTTATTTTTCCCACTATTACATAATGCTACAAAGATACTTTTGCAAATAAGTAGTTGCCAGAACCGCCTGTCCAGCCCCTACAAGCAGACTTTCTGAACTGAATGTCACCATCTTTCTGAAGCGTTTTTTGGTTTTCATTTTATTTTATTTTTTTGAGTTGGAGTCTCACTGTCATCCAGGCTGGAGTACAGTGGCACACTCATGGTCACCACAACCTCAACCTGCTGGGCTCAGGTGATCCTTCCACCTCAGCCTTTTGTAGAGACGAGGATCTCACTCTGTTGCCCAGGCTGGACTAGAGTGGCACACTCACGGTCACCACAACCTCGACCTGCTGGGCTCAGGCGATCCTCCTGCCTCAATCTTCCAAGTAGCTGGAACCACAGGCATGCATCACCACGCCTGGCTAATGTTTTCATTTATTGTAGAGACGAAGTCTCGCCAAGTTGCCCAGGCTGGTCTTGAACCAGTGGGCTCAGGCAATCCTCTCACCTCGGCCTCCCAAAGTGCTGGGATTATAGGCGTGAGCCATCGCACACAGCCCTTGGTTTGTTTTTAATAGATGATGAAATATCTCCTTAGAAAATCTCTATCTAGTTATACCCCTAAGAGCGCCGCAAGTGTTTTATTTTTTTTTTGTTTGTTTTTGAGTTGGAGTCTCACTGTCATCCAGGCTGGAGTACAGTGGCACACTCATGGTCACCACAACCTCAACCTGCTGGGCTCAGGTGATCCTTCCACCTCAGCCTTCCAAGGAGCTGGAACCAGAGGCGCACACCACCATACCAGGCTAATTTTTTGATTTATTGTAGAGACAAGGTCTCGCCAAGTTGCCCAGACAGGTCTCAAACATCTGGGCTCAGGCAGTTCTCTTACCTCAGCCTCCCAAAGTGCTGGGATGACCGGTGTGAGCTACTGTGCCCGGGTGCAGGTGTTTTAAAATCATTGTAATACTTGCTCTCTACTTGCTCTCTACTGCCAGACATTTCCTGAGCTCCTCCTAAGTGCCAGGCACTATTCTGGACACAGGATGAGTGAACATGGCTGGTAAGGATCCTGGCTCAGAGAACCGAAGTCTTATGGATGAATCTGTACAATGAACAGTTAGTCATAGGCTGGGCTCGGTGGCTCATGCCTATAATTCCAGCACTTTAGAAGGCCCAGGCAGGAGGACTGCTTGACGTCAGGAATGTGAGATCAGCCTGGACAACATAGTGAGATCCTCGTCTCTACAAAAAAGTTAAAAATGTAGCTGGGCATGATGACGTGCACTCATTCATAGTCCTAGCTACTTTGGAGGCTGAGGTGGGAGGATTGCCTGAGCCCAGGAGGCTGAGCCCACAGTGAGCCATGATCATGCCATTGCACTCCAGCTTGGGCGACAGAGTGAGACATCTACTCAAAAAATAAAAATTAAAATGACCAAGTGCTGTAGCTCATGTCTGTTATCCCAGCACTTTGGGAGGCGGAGACCAGGGAATTGCCTGAGCCCAGGGGTTCAAGATCAGCCTGGCAACTTGGTAAGATCTCGTCTCTACAATAAATCAAAAAATTAGCCAGGTGTGGTGGCACGAGTCTGTGGTTCTGGCTACTTGGATGGCTGAGGCAGAAGGATCACCTGAGCCCAGCAGGTCAAGGCTGTGGTGGTTGTGGCGTGCCACTGCACTCCAGCCTGCACGACAGACTGAGATTCCAACTCAAAAAAAAAAAAAAAAAGGCAGAGTGGCATATACGTGGGTCTATATATTTTTAATTAAGGTGGGTTGAATTTCATTCCCTTGGGTGGAAATATTTGCGACAGTCTAGAGATCACTGGTGAAACCACAGAAGACTGGAGGATAAGGGCTAGGAATTTCGTGTGGAGATGAGCACTGCCAGTAGGAAAAAACTCGCTGCCGCAGCCTTGCAAATTCCAGGAGGATATCCTGCCGCCTCTGAAAAGAGTCAGTCAATTCTGTCTCTGTCAGGCCTCTCAAGGGCACCTTTCTGTTCCAAAGATTTACTAAACGAGGAGTCCTGTTGAGGCTTCTCTCTGTTACCCAAATCCCACGCATCAGCAAGTCCTACCAACTCTACCTTCAAATGAAACCCAGAATCAACTGCCTCCCACTGGGTTACTGTCATGTATCTTTGTTTGAGTCAGGGCTGGAGTGCAGTGACATGATCATGGCTCACCGCAGCTTCCAACTCCTGGGCTCAGACAATCCTCCTGCCTCAGCCTCCGGAGTAGCTGGGACTACAGGCATGCACCACCCCACCCAGCTATTTATTTTCTTTTTGAGGCCAGGCTCAGTGGCTCAGGCCGTAATCCCTGCACTTTGGGAGGCTGAGGTGAGTGGATTGCCTGAGCCCGCAGGTTCAAGACCCGCATGGGCAACTTGATGAGACCTCATCTCTACAATAAATCAAAAATTAGCCGGGCATGGTAGCGCGCGCCTGTAGTTCCAGCTACTTGGAAGGCTGAGGCGGAAGGATTGCCAGAGCCCAGCAGGCGAGGCTGCAGCGGCCAGGAGCGGCCACTGCACTCCAGTCTGAGTGACAGAGTGAGACTCCAACTCAAAAAATAAAATAAAATATTTTCTTTTGGAGTAAGAGTCTCACTCTGTCACCCAGGCTGAAGTGCAGTGTCATGCTCATGGTAACTGCAACCTCAATCTGCCAGACTCAGGTGATCCTTCTGCCTCAGCCTCCAGAGCAACTGGGACTGTAGATACACTTTACCACACCCAGATTTTTTTCTTATTTTTTATATTTTTTGTAGTGATGAAGTCTCGCCGCCCCGTTGCCCGGGGCTGGTCTCAAATTCCTGGGCCCAGGTACAATCCTCTTGCCTCCGTCTTCCAAAGTGCTGGGATTACAGGCATGAGCCACTGCACCCGGCCAATTTTTCAATTTTTTTGTAGAGAGGTTTCACTATGTTGCCTCAAACTCCCAGGCTCAAGCAATCCTCCCTCCTCGGGCTCCCAAAGTGTTGGGATTATAGGCCTGAGCCAGTGCACCCGCTGAGTAACCGCCACAGATTGAACTGGCCTGTTTTAGTACTCCCCTCCCCCACCGCTCCCCCTTCCCCTTCCCCTCCCTCTACCCTGGGTCACTGGTCTCTTTCCTGCACAAAATGCCAAGAGCAACTGTATCCACACACCAGCTAGGGTGTGGGCCAGGAAGAGCTGGCACGCTTGTACTGGGAGAATGAAGAGCGCTTAAGAAAGGCGCCGTCTACAAAGAAAAAGGAAGGAATGGTCAGGACACCAGAGTCCTTGTGAGAGCGGGACTGCCCCATCCCAGGCCTAGGGCAGGCATGGGAGCAGGGAAAGAGGAGAGCGTGGAGCTGGAATGGCAAACAGGAGAGCCCTATGACCGTGGAAATCTGGGAGTTAATTTTTTTATTTTTTTGAGTTGGAGTCCCACTCTGTCGCCCAGGCTGGAGTGCAGTGGCACGCTCACAGCCACCGCAGCCTGGACCTGCTGGGCTCCGGCGATCCTTCCGCCTCAGCCTTCCGAGTAGCTAGAACTAGAGGCGTGTGCCATCACTTCTGGCTAATTTTTTCGATTTATTGCTGAGACGAGGTTTCACCATGTTGCCCAGACTGCTCTCAAACCCCTGAGCTCAGGCAATTCTCTTGTCTCTGCCTCCCAAGGTGCTGGGATTACAGGTGTGAGCCACCGCACCCGGTTGAAATCTGGGAATTCAGAGATGTTCTTCCCTTCCCCAGACCACCACATGTGCCCATCTCGTGGCTAGAAAGAGACACCTAACCTTCTTTCAAGGTTATCCTAAGGAGGGATTGTTCCTAGACACACTCAACTTAGGGTCCCTGTCTCCAGATGCACCTTGCTCCAGGGAAGATGGGTGGAAATACGGGTCGGTGAGTATGGGAAGAAAAGCCAGGCCTGGCCTCCACTCTTTGGACAAGGAGGCAGCCAGCAGGACACAGTGCCTCCTTCGGGTCCTTTCTGCCTACTGGAGAGGGGAGTAAGGGACAGAGTTCAGTATCCATGAGTACCTTTGGCCAGTGAACCCAGTGCAGCATCTCCCACCGGACTCTGTCTGTCCTATAGCTGGCATAGTGGCTTTTGTCCTGACTTTGAGTTTTTTTTGTTTTTTGTTTTGTTTTTGAGTTGGAGTCTCACTCTGTCGCCCAGACTGGAGTGCAGTGGCGG
>NW_007249133.1:811878-820215 GCF_000164805.1 Carlito syrichta
AGGCTGAGGCGGAGGATCGCTGGAGCCCAGCAGGTCGAGGCTGCGGTGGCCAGGAACGGCCCCTGCACTCCAGCCTGGGCAACAGAGTGAGACTCCAACTCAAAAATAAAAAAAAAAAAAAACAAATTTTATTTTTTATTTGTATTAATTTTTGGGGGGGGTAACGAAAACCACAATTTCAATATTGGGTGCCCATTGTTTTGCTTTGATTCACCCTGTTTCCTTGGAGCTGGTCAGCAAATATAAAATGACCTTTGGGGGCTGTGCAAAATATGGAACACTTCACAAATTTGCGTACCATCCTTGTGCAGGGACCATGCTAATCTTCTCTGTATCGTTCCAATTTTAGTATGTGTGCTGCTGAAGCGAGTACTGCATTAACTTTGCCTTTTTTTGAAACAGGGTCTCACTCCGTCACTCACCATACCCAGCTAATTTTTTGATTTATTGTATCAATGAGGTCTCGCCAAGTTGCCCAGGCTGATCTCGAACCTGTGCACTCAGGTAATCCTCTCACCTCAGCCTCCAAGTACTGGGATTATAGGCATGAACCACGGCACCCAGTCTGTATTAACTATTTTTATTTTTTTATTTTTGTTTTGAGTTGGAGTCTCACTCAGTCTCCCAGACTGGAGTGCAGTGGCCGCTCCCGCAGCCACCGCAGCCTTGACCTGCTGGGCTCCGGCGATCCCTCCGCCTCAGCCTTCCAAGTAGCTGGAAATACAGGCACGCGCTACCACACCCGGCTAATTGTTTTAATTTATTGTAGAGCTGAGGTCTCACCAAGTTGCCCAGGTGGGTCTCGAACCCGCGGGCTCAGGCAATTAACTTACCTCGGCCTCCCAAAGCACGGGATTACAGGCTGAGCCACCGAGGCCGGCCTTATTTTTTATTTTTAGAGATGGGATTTTACTATGTTGTCCAGGCTCGTCTTGAACCCATGGGCTCCAGCGATTCTCCCACCTCTGCATCCCAAAAGTGCTGGGATTACAGGCGTAAACCACCACATCCAGCCTGAATTTCTATTTTAAGCAGAACATTAACCTGCACAAAGTGGAAGGCCTCAGAGGAAAGCCCCCAGCTGGCTGGGTGCAGTGGCTCCACCTGTAATCCCAGCATCCCCCGAGTGTGACCTCTACTCAAAAAAAAAATTAAAAACAAAAATAAATACAATAGAAATTCCCCTTATGGCCTAGTGACCTCTGGCACGATCCGTGCTCCTTCTGGACTTATCTCCAGTTGCACACCTTTTCTGGGTCATGTTGGCCTCCAAGCCACTCTCTGAATGTGCCAAACATACTTCCCCTGAGTCTTTTGCAGCACTCTTCCCCCTACCTGGATCACTCTTCCTTTACAAAGCCACAGGGTCTGGTGCTTTTCTTCTGTCAAGTATCTGTTCAAATGTCACCTTCACAGTGGGGCTTTTCCAGTCCACCTACAGAAAATGGGGGCTGGGCATGGTGTTTTATGCCTGTAATCCCAGCTTTTTGGGAGGTTTTGGTGGGAGGATCACTTGACGCCAGGAGTTCAAGACCATCCTGGGCAAAATAGCTAGACTCTCATCTCTACTAAAAAGTTTTAAAAAGTTAGCCGGGCATGGTGGCACTTGCCTATAGTCCCAGGAGTTTGAGGCTGTAGTGAGCTATGATCACACCCCTGTACTCCAGCCTGGATGACAGAATGAGACCTTGTCTCAAAATAGATGGAAGGAAGGAAGGAAGGGAGAAAGAAAATGAAGGCCGGTTTACCATTTCTGGCTAAGAAAAAAAAATAAAGCCGGGCTCGGTGGCTCAGCCTATAATCCCGCGCCTTTGGGAGGCTGAGGTGAGTGGATTGCCTGAGCCCGCGGGTTCGAGACCCGCCTGGGCAGCGAGACCTCATCTCTACAATAAATCAAAAAATCAGCCGGGCGTGGTAGTGTGCGCCTGTAATTCCAGCTACTTGGCAGGCTGAGGCGGAAGGATCGCCAGAGCGGAGCAGGTCGAGGCTGCGGTGGCCGGGAGCAGCCACTGCACTCCAGTCTGGGCGACAGAGTGAGACTCCAACTCAAAAAAAAAAAAAAAAAGAAAGAAAAAAAATAAAAGTAAACACTTAAAAAAAAAAATGGTGGCTCATTCCTGTAATTCCCGCATTTTAGGAGGTGGAGGTGAGAGGATTGCCTGAGTCTGAGAGTTCGAGACCGGCTTGGGCAACATGGCAAATCCTCGTCTCAACAATAAATCAAAAAATTAGCCAGGCATGGTGGCTCGTGCCTGTAGTTTCAGCTACTGGGAAGGCTGAGGTGAAAGGATCACCTGAGCCCAGCAGGTCGAGGCTGCAGTGGCCATGAGCATGCCATTGTACTCCAGCCCGGGTGACAGAGTGAGACTCTGACTCAAAAAACAACAAAAAACCCTGAATTGTACCCCACATCTTCAAAATGAAAATTTTTTAAATAAAAAAAGATCTTAATCTAGAAAAAAAGAAGGAAGGAAAGAAAGAAAGAAAGAAAGAAAGAAAGAAAGCAAGAAAGAAAGAAAGAAAGAAAGAAAGAAAGAAAAAGAAAATGAGGACTAGACCTGAAATCCCAGCACTTTGGTAGGCTGAGCTGGAAGGATTGCGAGGCTGAGGTGGAAGGATTGCTTGAGGATAGGAGTTTAAGAGCTGCCTGGACAATATAGCAAGACCCCATCTCTACTAAAATAAAAGTAAAGACGAACCCCCTACACCATCTCTAATCTTTCTCCGTCTTCCTCCCCAGTTCCACTTTTCTTCATATTACTTATCACCACACACACATACTTGTATGTGCTCTGTGTTCCCCGAGCCTAGCGTGGAGAAGCTTCACTCACACATTTGCTCTGTCGACAGTGATCGATACAACGATCACGCTCGCATCACGCTCACTGTCTACCAGGCCCTGTCCTAGTGTCTCATGAGGATTCACTCATTCATAGCATGTCGGTCACTTTCTGTCAGCCTCTTAAGGCTGGAACTATTATCTGTGCTGAGGCACAGAGAGGTTACAAAATCTGCCTAAGGGGGGCGGGGCGGGGGGGGGGGGTGGCAGATGCTCAAGCACCCAGGGATGGTACCCTGGGGAGAATTAGAGCAAGGACTTGGTTTTGTTCATGTTCCACCTTTGGAACATAGATAGATAGTGCCTGGCACTGAGTATACATGAATTAAATGACAGAATATCTGTGTGGTGGGACTGTTTTGAAAATTAACACGCCTGTGGTTCCAGCTACTTGGAAGGCTGAGGCGGGAGGATCACCTGAGCCCAAGCAGATGGAGGCTGCGGTGGCTGTGAGAGTACCACTGCATGTCAGCCTGGACAATGAAGTGAGACTCCAACTCAAAAAAGAAAAAAAAGAGAGAAAAAGAAAATTCAATACAGTTATACTTGCAAGGGCTTAAATCAGTATCTGCCACCTGGTCAGAGTTCAATTGAAAAAGGGGGGAGGGGTACAGGTACGCTGGCTCACGCTTGCAATTCCAGCACTTTAGGAGGCTGAGGCAGCAAGGAGGATCACTTGAGCATAGGAGTTTGAGACTAGTCTGGGCAAAACACAACGAGACCTCGTCTCTATAAAAAATTAAACAAATAGCCTGGCATGGTGGCCCGTACCTGTAGCTCCAGCTACTTTGGAGGATGAGGGGAGAGGATCACTTGAGCCCAGGAGGTCAGGGCTGTGGTGGCCGTGATCATGCCAATGCACTCCCGCCTGGGCAACAGAGCAAGACCCCAACTCAAAAAACAAGTATCTCCCTCTTTCCCTCCCTGTGGCCCCCCCCCCTTAGAGTCTGAGTCTCACTCTGTCACCCATACTGGAGTGCAGTGGCACACTCCCAGCCACCACAGCCTCGACCTGCTGGGCTCAGGCGATCCTTCTGCCTCAGCTTTCCTAGTAAGCTGGAACTATAGGCGCGTACTACCATGTCCGGCTAATTTTTTTGATTTATTGTAGAGACGAGGCCTTCACCATGTTGCCCAGGCTGGTCTCAAACCCATGGGCTCAGGCAATCCTCTCGCCTTGGCATCCCAAAGTGTTGGGGATTATAGACTTGAGCCACCATGCCCAGCCTGTCCCTTTCTTTCTGTCTCTGTCTCTGTCTCTGTCTCTCTCTCTGTCTCTCTCTCTCTCTCTCTCTGACTCTTTCTCTGTCTCTCTCTGGCTCTTCCTGTCTCTCTCTTTCTGTCTCTCTGTCTGTCTCTCTCTCTCTCTCTCCGACCCCCACTCTTTCTCTCTTTCTCTGGCTCTCCCTGTTTCTCTCTCTCCCCCTCCCTTCCTCCTCTCCCTTACTCCTTCTATTCTGTCTCTCTTTCCCTTTCTCTCTCTCTCTCTCTCTCCCCCTTCCTCCCTCCCTCACTTCTCTAGAAGAAAAAAAGAAAAAGTACCGAAGACATGAGTTCCCAGATGGAGCAGAGCTTGGGAACCACCCTTCAGACTTTAAATGGAGAACCCACTGCCATATCCAGCTACTGCTCAGAAGGGATTCGCACAGCCCGGGTTAACCTGAAGGCGGGCATGTTCAGCGCTAACATCGAATCATGGAATTTCCCCAACTCTCAGAAAAAACATCAACCAGGTGGAGGGAAGTTTTTACACGGCAGCTTTTTCTCTCATGTGTTTTTCTGAACACATCGGCCACTGCATCCTATCTGCTGGGGACAAAAGTGAGGGAAGGCATGGAAAATGCTGACAGGAAGGGAGGGAACAGCCCGCCTGGACGTCAGGAAGCGGCCCCGCTCATTTCTCGGTGTCAGATCGAGGGAGTGTGACTTTGGACATCAGCACGGAGCACTCTGGGAAAAGAAATGAAATCAGTGCATGCATCTCGTTTACCTGTCTAGGTGTCTGCATCTGGATTTAGACGCATAGATAGGACTTTCTGTCCTAAGTCGGAGTGTTCTAGGTTGAACTGGAGGCATCCCTATTGCAAGGTGTGACAGACACCAAGAGCACTTGAGTTCCAGGCTGTCCTGCTTCCTAAGCAGTGAGAGAAACATTGAGCCAGAAAAGCAAAACAAAGAAAGAATACACACCTGGGAAAGCCCAGGTTAGAGACTCCAGACGGCTCCCTTATGACTTCAGCGGGGAAACCCACAGGGCTTGAGCAGAATGGGATTTGCAGAGTTGGTGTTAGTGAGGTTTCTCCCCAACCCAAAGTGGAGCTCAGTCAGGAGTTCAGACCATCAAAAGACAGCTCAGACTCTTAAAAGAAAACTCATGGGGCATTCTTCTCTCCCCCCACCCACCCCTTTCTTTCTTTTTGAGATCTCACTCTGTCACCCAGACAGGAGTGCACTGTCACAATCACGGCCACTACAGCCTCAACCTCCTGGACTCAGGTTATCCTCCCACCTCAGCCTCCTGAGTACCTGGGACTACAGGCGTGTACTACCCCACCCAGCTAATTTTTTTATTTTTTGTAGAGATGAGGTCTTTCTATGTTGCCCAAGCTGGTCTCAATCTCCTGGGTTCAAGGGAGCCTCCCTGCTCAGCCTCCCAAAGTACTAGGATTACAGATATAAGCCACTGCACCCAGTCTATTTTATTATTTTTTTGTTTTGTTTTGTTTTTTTGAGTTGGAGTTTCACTCTGTTGCCCAGACTGGAGTGCAGTGGCTGCTCCCGGCCACTGCAGCCTCGACCCGCTGGGCTCCGGTGATCCTTCTGCCTCAGCCTTCCGAGTAGCTGGAATTACAGGCACGCGCTACTACGCCCGGCTGATTTTTGATTTATTGTAGAGATGAGGTCTCACTGCCCAGGCGGATCTCGAGCCCGCGGGCTCAGGCAATCCATTTACCTCAGCCTCCCAAAGGTGCAGGATTACAGGCTGAGCCACCGAGCCTGGCTATTATTTTTATTTTTATTCATTTATTTATATTTGAGTGGGAGTCTCAATCTGTTGCCCAGGTTGGAGTGCAGTAGCACGCTCACGGCCACCGCAACCTCAACCTGCTGGGCTCAGGCGATCCTTCTGCCTCAGCCTTCCAAGTAGCTGGAACTACAGGTATGCACCTCCACATCCAGTTGTTTTTTAATTTATTGTAGAAACGATGCCTCGCCAAGTTGTCCAGGCTGATCTCGAACTCCTGGGCTCTTGCCTCCACCTTCCAAAGTGCTGGAATTACGGGTGTGAGTCACTGCGTCTGGCCACAGTCTATTTAAAAAAATAATAATAACCATCAAGGTGGCTGGGTGCAGTAGCTCAAGTCTGTAATCCCAGCACTTTGGGAGGCCGAGGTGAGAGGATTGCCCAAGTCCAGGGGTTTGAGACCAGCTTGGACAATTTGGTGAGACCTCATTTCTACAATAAATAAATAAATAAATAAATAAATAAATAAATTAGCTGGGTGTGGTGGCGTGCGTCTGTAGTTCCAGCTACTTGGAAGACTGAGGTGGAAGAATCGTGGGAATCCAGCAGGTCGAGGCTGTGGTGGCCATGAGCATGTCACTGCACTCCGGCCTGGATGACAAGAGTGAGGCTCCATCTCAAAAAAAAAAAAAAAGAGTAAACAACAGATGCTGGAGAGGATGTGGGGAAAAGGGAACACTTCTACACTTCTACACTGTTGGTGGGAGTGTAAACTAATACGGCCTCTGTGGTAAACAGTATGGTGATTCCTTAAAGGTCTAAAAATCCACCTTCCATATGACCCTGCAATTCCCCTACTGGGAATATTCCTGGAAGAACTCAAATCACTCTATGAAAAAGATACCTGCACATGTATGTTTATCGCAGCATTGTTCACAAAAGTAAGAACATAGAACCAACTGTGCTGCCCATCAAAAGAAGACTGGATAAAAAAAAATGTGGTGCATATATATGATGGAATATTATGCAGCCATAAAGAAGGACAAAATCATGAACTTCACAGCAACTTGGATGGACTTAGAGTGTATAATACTGAGTGATTTGTCACAGAAACAACGACCTGAGGATCACATGTTCTCACTCACAAGCGGATCTTGAGCAATTATCGTAATACTGTAAGAAAAGGATTGGCAGTAGTGGGAAACTGCTGGGCAGTGGGGAGCGGGGAGGTGAGATTGGCAGTATTGGGAAATTGCCTGGGGAGGGGGCATATCTCATCAACAAGGGTACCTGCATAATGAACATTTGTATTCCTAACCCTGAATAGTACCCCACATCTTTAAAATAAAAAAAATTAAAAGAGAAACAAGAAGAATGAAAATGTGAAACCAGCATGTCACCCGAAGGGCCCAATTATCCTACGAAGGGCACTGAACTGCAGCGACTTCCACGAGTGGCCGTTGATTGCGAATTCCCACTTCGGTGACGCTCTGCCTCTGCCCCCAAACTAAGCTCTTTGTGTAAATATTAGCGCAGTTGCTGCAATGAGCGCCCGTCCTGGTCCTGGGATGTTAACCAGGCCTCCTCGAGGGGTCCAGGGCTCCTCCCGGCCGTGATGAATCGCCCCAGCAGTCATCTGAACTGTGTTTATTTAACACATGTAAACATTCACTTGGTGCAGAGTAAGAGAGCAGCACCCGCTGCATTTCAGGGCAGTGTCCTTAGCAGAAAGAGGAGAAAACGACGTGTGCACTGACAGGAACTCCTTCTTAACTCCAAGAAAGTCATCCCAGACCTGAAAAAGAGGATGATGTAAACAGGCCCCCTTTCACGTCTCAAAGACAACAGCCAGCTGTGATGGTTCACGCCTGTAACCCCAGCACTTTAAGAGGCTGAGGTGGGAGGATCGCTTGAGGTCAGGAGTCTGAGATAAGCCTGGGCAACATAGAGATCACCCACACATACACATACATGCACATACATAAAAAGGCTGGGCACGGTGACTCAAGCCTGCAATCCCAGCACTTAAGGAGGCCGAGGCGGGAGGATTGCCTGAGTCCACGGGTTCGAGACCAGCCTGGGCAACTTGGTGAGACCTTGTCTCTACAATAACTCAAAAAAATTAGCCGAGCATGGTGGCGCACACCTGTAGTTCCAGCTACTTGGAAGACTGAGGAGAAGGAGTGCCTTTACCCAGCAGATGGAAGCTGCGGTGGCCGTGAGCATGCCAGTGCACTCCAACCTGGGCGACAGACAGAGTGAGACTCTGACTCAAAAAAAAAAAAAAGCACAAAATACAGAAAGCAAATGAACAAGCGTCTCCCTAAAACTTGGAATGTCCCTTTCCCTGGTTTTACTTTCCTCTTCAGTGCTGGTATTCCACATTGCAGATCACTATATCTTTCATGTTGGTAAACTGCTTAAAAAAAAATTTCTAGCCGGGCTCGGTGGCTCAGCCTGTAATCCCGCGCCTTTGGGAGGCTGAGGTGAGTGGATTGCCTGAGCCCGCGGGTTCGAGACCCGCCTGGGCCGG
>NW_007249133.1:820535-824251 GCF_000164805.1 Carlito syrichta
AAAAAAAAAAAAAAAAAAAAAAATTTCTGCCTGGTATGGTGGTGAATGACTGTAGTCCCAGCCACTTAGGAGGCTGAGGTGGGAGGATCACCTGAGCCCAGGAGGTCAGGGCTTCGATGAGCTGTGATGGTGCCACTGCGTTCCAGCTTTGGTGACAGAGTGAGAACTCGGTTCAAAAAAAAAAAAAAAAAGATAAATATTGCAAGCAGCCTCGTCCTGTGATCACAAGATGCAGCTGCTTGCTTCTGCCTGGCGCCCAGCCTCATGAGAGACATGACTCAGCTTCTGTTGAATTTTAAACACATCTGGTCACATTGCACAGCAAAATAAATAGATGTTTTCTTTATTTTTAAAAATATAGAGTCAGGCGCGGTGGCTCACTCCAGTAATCCTAGCACTTTGGGAGGCAGAAGTGAGAGGATTGCCTGAGCCCACAGGTTTGAGACTAGCCTGGACAACATGGCAAGACCTCATCTCTACAAAAAAATTAGTCAAAAAAATTAGCTGGGCGTGGTGGCGCACGCCTGTGGTTCCAGCTACTTGGAAGCCTGAGTTGGAAGAATCGTCTGCATAATTCCTCACAGAGGTATCGCTTTGCACTGAGAATAAAACCCTTGGAATACTTCTTGGAATGGCCTTCATGGTGTTGGGTCCTGGGGCGCCTGCTGTCCTTCCACACCATTTTTCTTTCCTTTTCTTCTTTAATTTTTAATTTTGAAGATGTGAGGGACAGTCCAAAGTTAGGTATACAAATGCTCATTATGTGGATACCCTTGTTGCTGAGGTGTGCCTCACCTCCCCAACACCATTTTTCAGTCACCACATCCCAGCCACCCCATCAGTCTTTTTTCTGTTTCTTTGGTGTGCCAAACGCTTACTGCTCCCTCTGCCTGAACAATTGCCTCTCTGATGTTTATTTTTTTATCCACACTAAATTTATTAACATGCAGACCAGGCATGGTGGCTCAAATCTATAATCCCAGTACTTCAAGAGGCCGAGGCGGGAGGATCACTTGAACCCAGGAGTTAGAGGCTGTGGGGAGCTATCATCACGCCACTCACTCCAGGCACTCTTGCCTGGGTGTCAGAGTGAAATCCTGTCTTCAAAAAAAAAAAAGAAAGAAAGAAAAGAAAAGGAAAGGAAAGGAAAGAGGAAGTATTCCGTGATATGGGGAAGTATTCACAGAGGTAGAAAGAAGAAAGAAATGAAGTCAGTCGGACTGGGACAGTAGCTGTTTATAATTTGATGCAGGGTTTTTTGGGTAGGGCAGTCATTTGCAGGGCGTGAGCAGGCTGCAGAACTCCTGGCAGCAGAACGGGCTTCAGGGCAAAGCACCTGCGAGGAGTGTTCAGACAGGGGGTTGTCCTCTGGTGGGGCCGGAAGGCCATGTGAGAGAGTGTGGGAGGGCGCCATGGCGACAGTGCGGGGGGGGGGGGGGGGGTGGTTTGGAAAGCGAGGAGCCTCCTGGGATGCAGGATTTGGCTTTCACTCCCAAAAAAATAGGCAGTCTCTGTGTGACTCCCAGAAGACATGGGACTTGATCAGGCTTTGTTTTTATTTTGCTTTGCTTTTTGAGTTGGAGTCTCACTGTCGCGGAGGCTGGAGTGCAGTGGCACGCTCATGGCCACTGCAGCCTCGGCCTGCTGGGTTCAGGTGATCCTTCTGCCTCAGTCCTCCAAGTAGCTGGAACTACAGGCGCATGCCACCACACTCTTTTTTTCTATTTTTTTGAATCAGGGTCTTACTCTCACCCAGGCTGGAGTGCAGTGGCATAATCATGGCTCATCACAGCCTTGACCTCCTGGGCTCAAGCGATCCTCCTGCCTTGACTTCTCCAGTAGCTGGGACTAAAAGAACACGCTACCATGCCTGGGTAAGTTTTAAAGTTTTTGTAGAGATGAGGTCTTGCTATGTTGCCCAGGCTGGTCTTGAACTCCTGGGCTCAAGCAATCTTCCTGCCTTGGCCTCCCAAAATGCTGGGATTATAGGCGTGAGCCACCATGCCTGGTCTGGCTTTTGATTTTAAGGGATATCTCTGACTGCTGTATTGAATGTAGATTGTTACAGAAAATGGGAAGTTCATGAAACAATTCACAGGCAAGGTGACAGTGACTTGGACCAGCACGGTAGTGGTGGTGATTGTGAACAATGGTTGGAGACTGATTGTGTCTCGATAACTGGGCAATGGAAGTGTCCTGATTACTTGGATATGGGGAGTAAGAGAAAGGCAGAATTCAAGAATGTTTTTTTTTTGAACTGGCCACGGTGGCTCACATCTGTTATTCCAGCACTTTGGGAGGCTGAGGCAGGAAGATTGCTTGAGGAGTTTGAGACCAGTCTGAGCAACATAGCAAGACTCTGTCTCTAAAAGAAAAATAAAATAAAGATTATTAAAGGGTATTTCTGCTGGGTGCAGTGGCTCACACCTATAATCTCAGCACTTTGGGAAGCTGAGGTGAGAGGATTGCCTGAGCCTGCGGGTTCGAGACCAGCTTGGGCAACTTGGTGAGACCTCATTTCTACAATAAATTTTTTAAAAAAATTAGCCGGCCATGGTGGCCCATGCCTGTAGTTCCACCTACTTGGAAGGTTGAGGTCGAAGGATCGCTTGTGCCCAGCAGGTGGAGGCTGCAGTGGCCAAGAGCATACCACTGTCCTCTAGCATGGGTGACAGAGTGAGACTCCAACTCAAAAATAAAATAAAATAAAGGATACTTTGGATTGAGCAAACAAAGCACAGAGGCGTTCACTGAGATGTTACTCTGTCTGTTACCCAGCACTGTACCATATTCAAACGCCAACCAATCAGTATGAACTTCATCAAATGGAGGCATGAATGCACACTGCTTAGCCTCTGGACTGTGTAGCCTCCTTGCTTCCTCTGGAAGCAGTTGCCTGGATTCTGTCCCCCCCTCATTTTTTTTTTTTGTGTTGGAGACTCACCCTGTCGCCCAGACTGGAGTGCAGTGGCCACTCCCAGCCACCACAGCCTCGCCTGCTGGGTTCCGGCAATCCTTCCGCCTCAGCCTTCTGAGTAGCCGGAATTATTACAGGCATGCGCTGCCACGCCTGGCTGATTTTTTGATTTATTGTAGAGATGAGGTCTCGTTGTCCAGCAGGTCTCGAACCCGCGGGCTCAGGCAATCCACTCACCTCAGCCTCCCAAAGGCGCGGGATTACAGGTTGAGCCACTGAGCCTGGCTTCTGTCCCCTCCTCATTTCTTTTTCTTTTTTTTCAGTTGGATTCTCCATCGCCCAGGCTGGAGGGCAGTGACAGCTCCTGGCCACCACAGCCTCAACCTGCTGGGCTCAGGCGATTCTTCTGCCTCAGCCTTCCAAGTAGTTAGAACTACAGATGTGCGTCCTCACGCCCGGCTAATTTTTTGATTTATTGTAGAGATGAAGTCTTGCCAAGTTGCTCAGGCTGGTCTCGAATCCGTGGGCTCAGGCAATCCTCTCACCTCAGCCTCCCAAAGTGCTGGGATTATAGGCCTGAGCCACCATGTCTGGCTGCCCCGCTCACTTCTTACTAGCTGTGTAACCTTGAGTACGTTACCTAACCTCTCTGTGACTTCAATGCCTTCTCTGTGAAACAGAGGTAATGATATTAACTGCCTCATGGGGTTGGTGAGAGTCAGGGAATTCTTTTTTTTTTTTTTGAGTTGGAGTCTCACTCTGTCGCCCAGACTGGAGTGCAGTGGCCGCTCCCAGCCAC
>NW_007249133.1:824528-826009 GCF_000164805.1 Carlito syrichta
CTACAATAAATCAAAAATTAGCTGGGCGTGGTGGCACACACCTGTAGTTCCAGCTACTTGGAAGGCTGAGGAGGAAGGATAGCCTGAGCCCAGCAGGGTGAGACTGTGGTGGTTGTGAGTGTGCCACTGCACTCCAGTCTGGGCAACAGAGTGAGACTCCAACTCAAAAAAGAAAAAAAGGAATAAAACAGAGCTTGGGATCCACCCGTCAGCCAACAAGACGGTGTTGGCAGGAGGGGAGAGGCTGCGGCCCTCGCCCGCATCCTAAGAGCTAGGTTTTCACCTTCTCCTCCCATGCTGAGTCACCAGTGACCTTCGACTAGGAAACTGCACATCTTTCTGGGAACGTGAGATGACAGGTGAGATCTCCAGGTGCCTGGCTGTCAGATACATGTCAGGGTAACAGAAGAGAAAACGCTCGGATGAGAGTGTTAGACTCTTCCTATCTGGAGAAAAAAATAAAATCCTTTAAATCTGTAAAAAAGCCAGGTACAGTGGCTCACGCCTATAATCCCAGCACTTTGGGAGGCTGAGGTGAGAGGATTGCCTGAGCTCACAGGTTCGAGACCAGCCTGGGCAACTTGGTGAGACCTCATCTCTACAATGAATTAAAAAAATTATCTGGGCATGGCAGTGCGTGCCTGTCGTTCCAGCTACTTGGAAGGCTGAGGCGAAAGGATCGCCGGAGCCCAGCAGGTCGAGGCTGTGGTGGCTGTGAGTATGCCACTGCACTCCAGCCTGGGCAACAGAGTGAGACTTCAACTCAAAAAATAAAAAGTAAAAATAAATCTGTAAAAAGAAGGAAAGGAAGGAAGGAAGGAAGGAAGAGAAAGAAAGAAAGAAAGAAAGAAAGAAAGAAAGAAAGAAAGAAAGAAAGAAAGAAAAAAAGAAAGAAAGAGAAAGAAAGAAAAAAAGAAAGAAAGAAAGAAAGAAAGAAAGAAAGAAAGAAAGAAAGAAAGAAAGAAAGAAAGAAAGAAAGAAAGAAAGAGAAAGAAAGAAAGAAAACTCTCAGATGTGCTGGAGGAAGGGTCCACAGGTTCCCAGAGCAAAACCCTAAGAACTACGTCCTCAGAGTCATGCTGCCACCTCTCTTGATGTCAGAATGAATCCAGGGGACATGTTGAGAAAGAGATCTGAGATGCTGGGGCTCAGCCTTCCTCTGTTCAGTCCATATGTTACAGGACCCGGATGTCAGTGCCTGTCACCCGCGTGGAAGCAACGTGACCTCTAATATATAAATCAGATGGACTTGTGTTGCTGAAGGATGATCGGTTGATTGTTGAGTCAAAGTTTCACTCTGTTGCCCAGGCTGAAGTGCAGTGACATGATTATGGCTCACTGCAGCCTCCTCTTCATGGGCTCAGGCGATCCTCCTACCTCAACCTCCTAAATATCTCTTTTTTTTTTTGAGTTGGAGTCTCACTCTGTTGCCCAGACTGGAGTGCAGTGGCCGCTCCCGGCCACCGCAGCCTCGACCTGCT
>NW_007249134.1:0-1629 GCF_000164805.1 Carlito syrichta
CGGCTCACTTGCCAGCTGACTAATTTCGGATGACCAGTGAGCTCTCTCACAGGCCAACTGTTGAAGTCAGCTGACCAGTCGGCTCACTCTCAGTCCAACTAGATAAGTCAACTCACCTGTCGGCTCACTCACTGCCTGACTACTTAAGTAGGCTAACCGCTCTGCCGACTAGCTGGTCAACTAGATAAGTCAGCTAACCAATCGGCTGACTAGTCGACCAACTTGCAAGCTGTCAAGTTAGCTTAGCTAATTAGTCGGTCGACAAGTTAGGTCACCTAGCTAGTTGGCCAATTAGTTGGCAGACTAGTTTGGCCACCAAACCAGCAGGCAAAATTTTAACCATGCTAACTAGTGAGCCAACTCGTTAGCCAGCTAGTTAAACCAGCTAATTAGTCGGACGACTAGTCAGCTGACTTGTTAAGCAAGGTAACAAGTCGGCCGAGTAGTCAGTCAACATGTTAAATTAGCTAACTTGTCCCCCTACTCGTCAGCCAAAACTTTAAGTCACCTTCCTAGCTCGTTAACCAACTAGTTAAGACAGCTAGATAACTTGTTTACCAACAAGTTAAAACAGTTAGCTAACTCATTAACCAACTTGTTAACTCAGCTAGCTATCTCATTATCCAACTAGTTAAGTTAGGTACCTATGTCAGCTAGTTCACTTGTTAGCTAGCTAAGTCAGCTAGCTGACTAGATAGCTAAATATTTAAGTCAGCTACTTAAATCTGCTACCAACTAGTTAGCTAAGTATTAAATCAGTCAGTTATTCAGCTAGTTAAATAGTTCTCTAACTATTTGATTCAGGTAAAGTCAGCTAGCTAACTAGTTAAGTCAGCCAGTTAAGTCAGCTAGCTAAATAGTTAAATCAGCTACCTAAGTGAGCTAGTTAAGCCAGCTTTTTAAATTAGTCAGTTGGTTAAGACAGCTAGCAAGATAGTGAACCAATGGGTTATGTCAGCAGGTTGAGTAAAGTTGTTAGCTAGTTAATGAATGGGTTAATGAGCTAGTTGAGTGAGCTAGTTTGCTAGTGAGCAAACGAGTTGGCTCAGCTGCTTGAGTAGACTAGATAGCTAGTTAGCTAACAAGTTATGTCAGCTGGTTGTGTCAGCTAGCTAGCACCTTAGCTAACGAGTTAAGTCAGATAATTAAGTCACCTAGCTAGCACATTTGTATAATGAGTAAGCTAATTTGTTAGCCAGCTGGATAAGTCAGCTAGCTAACTAGTCAGCTAACTATTAAATCAGCTTTTTAGCTAGGTAGCTAGCTAGTTAGCTAACTATTTAAGTCAGCTCGCTATCTAGGTAGCTAGCTAAAGCCAGCTGGCTAGCTTGGTAGCGAGCTAGTCAAGTCAGTTGGCTAGATAGCTGGTTAGCTGGTTAATTCAGCTAGTTAGAGAACTGGCTAGCCAACTTTCAAGGTAGTTAACTAGATAGTTAAATCAGCTAGATAGCTACCTGGCTAGCTAGTGATTTCAGTGTGTTAACTCAGCTGGCTAGCCAACTGTCTAACTGGTTAAGACAGTTAGTTTAGTCAGTTGTCTACCCAGCTGACTGCGTAGGTAGCTAGCTAGATAAGTCAGCATGATAGCCAGCAGGCTAGCTGTTCAATGCACCTAGTTAATTCAGCGTG
>NW_007249134.1:1931-7105 GCF_000164805.1 Carlito syrichta
AGCTAGGTAGGTAGATGGATAAGTCAGCTAGTTAAGTCAACTTGCTAGCTAGTTAAGTCAGCGAGTTTAGTCAGCTGACTAGCCAGCTGGCTAGCTGAGTAGCTAGCTAGTTAAATCAGCTAGCTAGACAGTTAGCTAGCTAGTTAACTTCCCTGGTTATGTCATCTCACTAGCCAACTGATTAACTAGGTAGCAAGGGAGGTAAGTGAGCTGGCAAGCCAGCAGGCTATGTAGGTAGCTAGCTAGTTAAGTCAGCTGGGTGTCCAGCTGGCTAGCTATGTAGTTAGGTAGTTAGGTCAGCCTGCTAGCCAGTTGGCTAGCTAGTTAAGTCACCTAGTTAAGTCAGCTGGCAAAACAGCTAGCTAGCTAGTTATCCAGATTGTTAAATCAGCTGTCTAGCCTGCAGTATAGCTATTTAAGTCACCTAGTTAAGTCAGCAGGCTAGCCAACTGGCTAGCTAGGTAGATTGCTAATTAAGTGAGCTGGCTAGACAGTTGGATAGCTGCTTAAGTCAACAAGTTAAATCAGCTGGCTAGCCACCTGGCTAGCTATATAGCAAGATAGTTCATTCAACTGACTAGCAAGCAGGCCAGCTATTTATGTCAGCTAGTCAATTCAGTTGGGGAGCCAGCTGGCTAGCTATGTAGCAAGCTAGGTAAGTCAGTTGGCTAGCCAGCTGGCTACCTAATTAAGTCAGCTTGTTAAGTCAGCTGGCTAGTCAGCTGTCTAGATATGTAGAGAGTTTGTTAAGTCAGCTGGCTAGCCAGCTGGCTAACTAGTTAATTAAGATAGTTGAGTCAACTGGCTAGCCAGCTGGCTGGTGGTTAAATCAACTAGTTAATTCAGCTGTCTAGCCAGCTGGCTAGCTAGGTAGCAAGCTAGTAGAGTCAGCTGCCTAGTCAGCTGTCTGGCTAGTTACATATCTAGTTAATTCAACTGGATTCCCCACTGGATAGCTAGGGAGCTAGCTAGTTGAGTCAGCTGGCTAGCCATCTGGCTAGCTGGTTAAATCAGTGAGTTAATTCAGCTGGCCAACCAGCAGGCTAGTTAGTTAAGTCAGCTAGTTAAGTCAGCTGACTAGCCAGCTGGCTAGCTGGTTAAGTCAGCTAGTTAAGTCAGCTGGCCATCCTTCTTTCTAGCTAGGTAGCTAGCTATTTAAGTCATCTAGTTAAGTCAGCTGGCTAGCTACATAGCTAGCTAGTTAAGTCAGTTAGTTAAGTTAGCTGGCTAGCTATTTAAGACCGTTATTTAAGTCAGCTGGTTAGCCAGCTGCCTATCAGGGTAGCTATCTAGTTAAGTCAGCTGGCTACCCAGCTGGCTAGCTAGTTAAGTCACCTAGCTAAGTCAGTTCACTGGCCAGGAGTTTAGCTAGGTAATTAAGTAGTTAATTCAGCTGACAAGCCAGCGGGCTATGTAGGTAGGTAGCTACTTAAGTCAACTGTCTAGCCTTTATGCTATCTAGTTATGTTAACTAGTTAAGTCAACTGGCTATACAGCTGTTTAGCTAGGTATATAGGTAGCTAAGTCTGCTGGCTAGCCAGCTGTCTACAGCATTAAGTCAGCTAATTAAATCAGCTGTCTAGGCTGCTGGCTAGCGAGGTTGCTAGGCAATTAAGTCAGATGACTAGACAGCTGGCCCACTAGTTAAGTCAGCTACTTTAATCAGCTGGCTAACCAACTGGTTAGCAAGTTAAGTCATCACGTTATTTCAGTTGTCTAGCCAGCTGGCTAGCTAGTTAAAAAGCTATTTACGTCAGATGGAAAGCCAGCTGGCTAGCTAGTTATTACAGCTAGTTAAGTCAGCTGGCAAGCTAGGAAGCTATCTAGCTAAGTCAGCTAGATATGTCAGCTAGATATGTCACTTAATTAAGCTAGTTAATCAGTTAGCTAGCCAGGTTGCTAGCTAGGTAGCTAGCTAGTTATGTCAGCTGTCTTGCGAGTAGGCTAGCTAGTTATTTCACCTAGGTAAGTCAGATGACTAGCCTACTGACTAGGTAGGTAGCTTGCTAGTTAAGTTAGCTTGCTAGATAGCTGGCTAGCTAGATAATTCACCTAGATAATTCAGCTGGATAGCCAGCTGGCTAGCTATGTAGCAAGTTAGTTAATTAAACTGGCTAGAAAGCAGGGCAGCTAGTTACAAAAGCTAGTTAAGTTTGCTGTCTAGCAAGATGGTTAGCTAGGTAGTTAGGTATTTAAGTCAATTGGCAAGCCAGCGGGATACAAAGGTAGCTAGCTAGTTAACTGAGCTGGCTAGCCCCCTGGCTATCTAGTGATGTCAGCTAGTTAAGTCAGCTGGCTAGCCAGCTGGCTAACGAGTTATGCAAACTAGTTGAGTCAGCTGGCTAGCTAACTGGCTAGTTTGCTAAGTCAGCTAGTTAATTCTAGTGCCTAGCCATCTGGCTAACTAGGTAGCTAGTGAGTTAAGTCAGCTGGCTAGCCAGCTGGCTAGCTGGTAAGTCAGCTATTTAAATTAGCTGGCTAGCCACCTGTCTAGGTAGGTAGCTAGCTAATTAATTCAGCTGGCTAACTAGCTTGCTAGCTAATTATGTCAGTGAGTTATGTGAGCTGGTTTTCTCATATGACTCACTAGGTGGCTGACTAGTTAAGCCAGATGACTAGCCGGATGACTATCTACTTATGTCAGCTAGTTAAGACAGTTGATTAGCCGGCTGGCTAGCTAGGGGGCTAGCAAGTTTAGCTGGCTGGTTAGTAGGCTCATCTTCTATGTGGCCAGGTAGTTAAGACTGCTGGCTAGCCAGCTGAGCAGCAGGGTGGCTGGCTATTTTAGCCAGCTGGCTGTTCTACTGTCCTACCAGCTGGTTGGCTATTCAAGCAAGCTGGCTAGTCAGATGGCCAGCCCACTGACTAGATTGCTGGCTGCCTAGCCAACTAGCCAGCCAGGTAGCTAGCTAGTTAAGACAGCTGGCTAGCCATATAGCCAACCAGATAGCTAGCTAGTTAAGATATCTGGCTAGCCAGCTAGCCAGTCAACAAATTAGTCATCTAGTGAAGTCAAATAGCTAGCCATCTAGCTTGTTAAGTGGGCTAGCAAGTCAGCTAACTATTTAGGTACCTATTTAAGTCAGCTAGCTAGTCAGGTTTCTAGTCAACATGCCAGTTAATTTAGCTAGTTATTCAGCTAACTAGTCAGGTAGATAGCTAAGACAGCTAGCCATCTAACTAGCCAGTTAGCTAGCTAGTAAGGTCAGCTAGCTATACATCTAGATAGCTTGTTTGCTATATAGTAAAGTCAGCTAGATAGTCAGCTAGCTAGTAAGTTAGCTAGTTAAGTCAGCTAGCAAATTAGCTAGCTACTAAGCTAACTAGTCTGCTATCAACTCAGCTAGCTTATGAGCTAACTAGTGGACTCCATCGCTTTCCATCAGGTCAGCTAACTAGTCGGCTCCCTTGCCTGCTAAAAGGTAAGCAAACTAGTCTGCATGTTCACCAGACAACAGGTAAACTAACTTGTCAGCTTGCTTGCAGTCCAACAGGTCAGCTAAGTAGTTGGCTTGCTCCCCAGCAGACTAGGTAAGTCAGCTTACCAGTCGGCTCACTCGCCAGCCAACTAGTTATCACAGTGCATGCATCAGCTCACTTGTGGGCCGAGTAGTTAATTCAGCTGACCAGTCGGTTCACTCACCAGCCGACTAGTTAAGTCAGCTCACCTGTCGTTTGCCGACTAGTTAAGTCAGCTAACTGGTCATCCCACTAACCGGTCAACTAGTTAAGTCAGCTAACCAATTGGCCAACTAGTGGGCCAACTTGACAGCCGAAAATTTACCTCAGCTGAATATTCGGCCTACTAATTATGTCAGATAACTATTCGGCCAAATAGTCGGCTGAATTGTTAGGTCAGCAAACTAGTCAGCCAACTACTTAACCGGGGCTACTATGGGGCCAACTCCTCAGTCAACTAGTTATCTAAGCTAAATAGTCGGCTGATTAGTCGTCCAACTTGTTAAGCCAGCTAACAGGTGGACCGAGGAGTCAGCCAACATGTTAACTGACTCATCAGCCAACAAGTTAAGTCACCTAGCTAACTAGTTAACTACCTAGTTAAGTCAGCTATTTTACTCGTTTACCAACTTGTAAAAACAGTTATCTAACTCAATGACTAATTAACCAACTCGTTATTTTGACTAGCTATCTCCTAAGCTAACTAGTTATATCATCTAGCTAACTAGGTAGCTAAGTAATTCAGCCAAGTCATCTAGCTCACTAGTTAGCTAATTATGTCAGATACTTAAGTCTGCTACCTAACTAGTTTGTTAACTAGTTCAGTCAGCTCATTATTCCGCTTCTTAAATAGTTAGCTAACTAATTCTAGTAGTTAAGTCAGCTAGCTAACTAGGTAAGTCACCCAGTTAAGTTAGCTAGCCAAGTAGTTAAGTCAGCTATCTAAGTCAGCTATTTAAGTCATCTTTCTAATTTAGTCAGCTGGTTAAGACAACAAGATAGCTAGTTAGCTAAAGGTTTAAGTCAGAAGGTTGAATCGGGTTGTTACCCAGTTAAATAACAGGTTAAGTCAGCTGGTTGAGTCAGCTAGCTAGCTAGTGAGCAAATGGGTTGAGTCAGCTGGTTGAGTAGGCAAGCTAGGTAGTTAGCAAACGAGTTAAGTCAGCTTGATTGTCAGTTAGCTAGCTAGATAGCTAACGACTTAACTCAGCTGGATTAGTCAGCTAGCCAACACATTAGCTACCAAGATAAGTCAGCTGATTAAATCACCTAGCTAGAATGTTAAATAACGATTAAGCTAGCTATTTATCTAGCTGGTTAAGTCAGCTAGCTAGCAAGGAAGTTTACTATTTAAGTCAGCTTGTTAGCTAGGTAGTTAGCTAGGTAACTAACTATTTAAGTCAGCTGGCTAACTATATAGTTATCTAGTTAGCTAACTATTTAAGTCAGCTAGCTAGCTAGGTTGCTGCTAGTTAAGTCAGCTACTTAAGTCAGCTTGATAGCTAGCTGGCTAGCTAGGTAGTGAGCTAGTTAAGTCTGTTGGCTAGCCAGCTGCCTAGCTGGTAAATTCAGCTAGTTAAGATAGCTGGCTAGCCAACTGGCTAGGTAGGTAGCTAGCTAGTTAAGTCAGCTAGATGGCTACCAGGCTAGCTAGTGATGTCAGCGAGTTAAGTCTGCTGGCTAGACAACTGGCTAACTGGTAAGTCAGCTAGTTT
>NW_007249135.1:0-1154 GCF_000164805.1 Carlito syrichta
GTTGATCCTCAGAGGCAGCTCCGGGGTCTGGCCCACGCATGCCTCCACCCGGCACGGGGTGAACTCTATGCTGCTGGGCTCGATCACACACACCTGGAGGACAGGGACATGGACTGGGCTCAGCCATCTCCACGAGACAGGTAAGGCCCATTGCTCGGATTTCCTAAGAGCTGCTGTGGGCTGGGCACTCGGTACAGGTCTGCAGGGAGCATGTCCTGGGCAGCAGGTTGAGTCAGGGGCAGAGCTGGTAGGGAAGGCCTCTCTGAAGAGGTGGCCTAGGAGCTCAGACCTGGGAGCCATGTCGAAAGGCAGCCAGCCAGAGGTCAGAAAAAACCCACGGTAATGAAGGGGTAGTCTGTTCAAAGGCCCCGAGGCACACATCTGCTCAACACACAGAAAGAACAAAATGGCCACGGTGGCTGGAGTGTGGTGAGCAGGAGAGAGTGGAAAGAGATGGGGTCTGAGAGGTGGTGGGCCAGGTCATGCTGGGCGTGTGGCCACAGAGGGCTATCGGTGTTCACTGTGGCCAAGCTGGGGACAGCTCAGAAGTTCCCATCACCCTGGCCGGTGTGTGCCAATCAGCAGCCAGGTAACGGGTAGTGAGGAGGTACTGGAAAATCCCAGTGACAGACAGGGCGGGCGGCTTGACCCAGGGTGAGGGGTGTGTTCTGAACATTCACTGACTGGATACATGAGTCACCTGGACATAGGGTGAGGGGAGGGACCAATGGCTAACACATCCATCAAACCAAGCTCAGTGTGCCCCAGGCCCTGTTCTGAAAGCTGCCGACTCCCTCCGGCCTCTTTACCCCTAGGCTGGGAAGGCATTCTCACCTAACAAAGGAACTGGCTCAAGGGGTCAGGAGCTGGGCCAGGCTGTAGCATGCCGGCTGCAAGTGTGAGCCCGGATGGTCTACCAGGACACCCTCTGCCTCCTGAGGAATAGCCCTCAGGCTTCTGCTGAGCAACTGGGTGCAGGGTGGCACATTTGCTAAGAGGGGAGACACAGGGAAGGGGACAAGGGGACTCCAATTTATTCCCGTATGGGACCATTATGCCTCATCTCAAGGGTGTCTGTTAAGTACTTCTCTTAGACCTGACTTTAGACAGCTGTGTGCATGTGGCTATGGCTCTCGGTCAGAAGACTGGATTTG
>NW_007249135.1:1547-7854 GCF_000164805.1 Carlito syrichta
GGATGTGGTGAGCCATGATTGTGCCACTGTACTCCAGCATGGGTGACAGAGTGAAATTCTGACTCAAAAGCAAACAAAAAAAAAGCTGCAGAGACCAGTGCAGGCATCACTTGCCTTTGTACCTGAATGGGAGTAAGGGGAGAGGAATCTGGTGGTCTCTCAGAGCCTGGCAGCCCCTTTCCCTGTGAATTTACAGTGCAATACTCAGTGACGCTTCTGGTTTGATATTTTTAACTTTTGGGACAAGAGAGCTCTCAAGAAGGGCTTTTCGACGCCCTCATGTCTTCTGTGTCCTCTGGTCTCCCCTCCAGAAACCCTGCCTGTGGCGTCTAGCTCTTCCAATCCCATCCTGCCTGGTGTGGGATGTCCTGTCCATCTCCCTGACGTGGCCACGAGCTACCAATTACCAAGGGCAGGGTTAGGGCTTGGCCCCTCAGCCCCTTGCCCACTGCCCACACCAAGGACAGGACAAAAAGCTAAGCAGTGTTTCTGAATGAAGCCTGAGGGTTAGTTCTTGAGAGGGCAGCTGGACACCACCACCCCGAGCCTCCCCAGGGCTGTCCTGGCCCTGAGGCCTCACCTTCATCTCGCCAAAATGGAGTGGGCTCTGCACTTTGTAGACCTGGATCACACTGAAGCCAGTGTCACTGCCTGTGGTCATCACCCCTTGACGGTGACTACAGCAACCATGTAGCTTGACGAAGACCAGCTGAAGTTCCCTCTGCCATGGGCCTACAGAGGAAGAAACATCATGGGACCAGCCACCAGCCCTGTGCCCACTGGGGAAGCCAGGGGGCCGGAGACACATGTGTGCACATGTACACACACTCACCTGCTCACACTCCACATGCATGTACACACTCACATATTTACCCTTATTCACCCACTCACGATTCATACCCACATGTTCATACTCACACTGACCCCTCACTCACTCACTCTCATACTCGCATTCACACCACAGGCTCACACCCACACGCATGCTCACCTATTTGCCATTCATATCCATAGGCTCACATGCATACCCATTCACATACATGCTCACACGAACCATTATCTCATGTACACATGCACACTCACGTTCACCTACACTCATGCTCATATACACATGTTCATGCTCAGTCACAACCATTCACACTCTCACACATGCTCACTCACATGTGCACACACATGCTTACCCACTCACACATTTAATCGCACACTCAGTCACATGTTCACCCACACACTCACACGTTCACACTCACCAGACATACAGGTTCACGGACTCACACATCTACACACAATCACCCAATCATATTCATGCACACATACACTCATACATGCTCACTCACACCGCTCACCCATTCACACCCCCATGCTCACACACGTTACCCTCTCACTCTTCTACATTCACCCACTCACACATGCATTCACACTCACCTACTGGCTTACCCTCACACACATGCTCACACACGCTCACCCACTCACACTTTGTCACATAACTCATACACATCCACACTCATATGCACATATAGACCGATACACACACTCAAACACATACGAACTCACATGCTCAAAAACACCCATGCCTACTCTCTCTCACACTGCATGGAAAAACATGGCATCAGGCTGTGCATGGTTGGAGGATCCCTCTGCCCTCACTCTTTCCACGCTGTCTTGTTTCTGGTCCTCACATTCTGGGCACCTTGTGACTGACATACACAGACACACACGCCCAAGTCAGTGGCCCCAGAACTCAGTGGCCTCCCCCCAGAGCTCAGGCTCTGTCCCTCCAGGGGGACAACAGGACTGACGGGCCCTGTGCTGACCACAAGAACTTGAGTCCCATCCGAGGTGAGTCCTGCCAGCTAATGCCATGTGGGAACATGAAGGTCAGAGCACTGACACTTGGTGTGTGACAGGGTTGGAAATGATCTTCTTAGGAATTTGATATTTGCCTCTAAGGGTATATACATATGGCTTTCAAAAACCAGTTTTTAAAAAATAATTGTTCAGTGGAATTCAAATCTATATTCCAGGATTTCTTTATTGTATTTTCTTTGCTGTATTTTCTAGCTTCTAGTCTTTGGAGTTTTCCTGATTACCCACATTATATTGCCATGATGGAAACCTCAGGAAATCCAGAATCATAAGGACTCTGACTTAAAATTCTTTCCAACCACTAGAGAGTAACATTAAAAATAACAGAATGGGCAAAAGCCACAATCCCATGGAAACACCCAAAGGAATGTACCCAGGGATGGGGGTGTCTGTACCTTTATTGCATACTGACATGTGGCAGATTTTGGTTTGCCATGGAAATGTCAAGATGCTGGGATGGAGGGTTATGGGGATGTGAGTGTCCACTTCCTGCTGGTTCCACACCGGTACCCATAGCATGTGACCCCTTTGTCCTACAAGGGGTGAGGTCACCACACATCACTATGACAACCAGATCATCAGCAGTTTTTCCCGTTCACCCGGATACTCACCCCTCCCTGAGGATCAGTCCACAAAAGTGGATTTGTGCTGGTGGAAGAATGGAAAAGAAGATGCCAGGCACATTGCAGCCTTCTCAGTCTCCATGGGGATGGCTTTCCATGGCTATACAGTATTGTACGCATTCAACAGGCTACACTCCCATCTAGTGGAGAGAGAGAATACATTAAAAAAGCAGGTGTGGCCGGGCTCAGTGGCTCAGCCTGTAACCCCACACTTTGGGAGGCCGAGGTGGATTGCCTGAACCTGCGGGTTCCAGACCCGCCTGGGCAACTTGGTGAGACCTTATCTCTACAATAAATCAAAAAATTAGCCAGGTGTGGTAGCACACGCCTGTAGTTCCAGTTACTTGGAAGGCTGAGGCAGAAGGATTGCTAGAGCCCAGCAGGTTGAGGCTGCGGTGGCCAGAAGCGTGCGTCTGCACTCCAGTCTGGGCGACAGAGTGAGACTCCAACTCAAAAAAAAAAAAATTGCAGGTGTACATCTTCAAACTTCCTAACTTGAAGGCTCATATGTAGGGGACTTACTGCACTCAACAAAACTCCACTCCCATGAATTCATTTTGCCGTCAACAGTCCAGGCAGTCCAGTCCAGAGGCCCTTAGGGCCTCTGATGACAAACTGAGCCCTGAGACAGGCGGCAGCAGACCCAAGTTTGCTAGCAGTCAGTGGTGGATCGGGGCAAAACCCAATCCCACGTGATTGACTTGCTGACATCAAAGGGACATATACTCCAAGTAACTGAAAGCAGGGACTTGGACATTGGCATACCCATGCTGACAGCAGCATTATTCACAACAGCCATAGGGTGCAGGCAACTGACCATTGACCAAGTGTCCATCCACAGATGAATGGATAACAAAACATGGTGTATTCACACAGTGGAATATCATTCAGTCTTAAAAGGGAAGAGAAATCTGACACATGCTACAGCACAGATACACCTTGAGAACACCGTGCCGACTGAAATACACAAGTCACCAAATGACAGCTCTGTAAGACTCCACTTACACGAGGTACTCAGAGTATCCAAATTCATGGAGATAGGTAGCAGAATGGAGGCGAGGGGGAAGGAAAGGGGGAGCAGGTGTTTGATGGGGACAGAGCTTCACTTTGGAAAGACGAAATCATTCTGGATGCAGATGATGGAGACAGTTGCACAACACTGTGAATGTGCTTAGTGTCTTGGAAGTAGACACTTAAAATGATCAATATGGTAAATTTCGGTTAATAAAATGGACAGGGGAAGACCCGCCATGGTTACCGATTCACTGACACACCTGTAATTCTCCCTTGTCTGATCTTCTGCACCTTGTTGTGAATGAAGGTTCCCACCATCAGGTAACTGGGTTTAGAAGGTCGTTCTCCAAAATCAGCAACCAAACTTCTGCAGGTTGCAAATTCTTGGCATAATGAGGGTGGGAAAAACAAGCAGGGTCAGGGGTGAGAGAGGCAGTGTGGGTGACAGAGTTTTTAAAAATCTTGGAACGGAGAAATAGAGTAAAGAAATAAGATGTCGGCGGGGCTCAACGGCCCAGCCTGTAATCCCAGCACTTTGGGAGGCCGAGGCGAGTGGATTGCCTGAGTCTGCAGGTGCAAGACCAGCCCTGGAAATTTGGCGAGACCTCGTCTCTACAATAATCCAAAAATTTAGACGGGGCGGCAGCTCACGCCTGTAGTTCTAGTTACTTGGAAGGCTGAAGCAGAAGGACAGTCAGAGCCCAGCAGGTCAACACTGGGGTGGCCATGAGCGTGCCACTGCACTCCAGCCAAGGCAATGGAGTGAAACTCCAAATCAAAAAAAAACAACAAAAAAAAACAAATCAGAAATAAGACGTCACTGCCACACTGTCACCTTCAGACACCAGAGATCCCAAGGGAACCCTGGATGTATGGCAGGCATGCATACAAAGGTTGTTACCCAAACACACTGAGCCCCTCACTGTACATTATGTATGCTACATCTCAACTATAAATGATAATACTAAAACAGAGGAGTCACAGCAAATCCTGTGAATGCCATGGCCACCAGGAGTTCAAGTTTTCTCCCAACAAAAGCTTCATAGTTTAGGGAAGTTGAGAAGCTCCAGGCCAACCTGCACAGGAAGGGAGGTGTAGGTCTGTGATGCACCCTTGACCCCTGTTCCTTGGCCTCTTCCCCTGGCCACCCCTCATGCCCCACCCAGGACCTCTTCCAACCTCAGGAAAATCTGTGAGAGACTTTGCAATGGGAGAAAGACCACTAGGCATCCTGTCCTGTGTACGGCCCCAGGGCATCAGATGCTCCAAGGACCTGAACCTTCCACTGTCTTTGGTCTGTTTGAGAGTCCTATATTAAGTTGCAGGAAAGTGATGACAAAGCTAATGGCTCTTGTTCACAGAAATCAAAATGCATTTTCTCGGGTGGAGGTGCAACAGATCATCATCCTGTAGGACATGGGACAGTTCTGCATCTTTTCATAAGTGCATTTCAGCACCCCCAATGGCCTATACACACGTCTGCTCTTACAATTCTTGTTAAAGCCTGCTACAATTATCTTACAGGCTTCCTCACTTAACAGCAAGCTCAATAATATCTCTCACACATTAAAACGAAAAAAAAGAAAATGTACCCAACACCCGGCGTGGGCTGGGTTCTGTGGCAGGTGCTTTCCGGTGCAGGAGGCAGGAAAGGTCATTGGTTGACCACAGGCAGGACAACACATTTTCCCTTCCACCCTTAGGCACCACACAGAGCAAAATTCTCCAAATAGTACCTGCAGCATCCTGCAGGATTAGCTCCCATCACACGGGATGTCCCTGTTTCCAAAACCCTCCAGGACTCCCAGGGATTTCTCTCTATTCCTTTACGAAGTACCACAGCCTTCCTGCCGGTGCTCCAGGAACTGGAGCAGACCCAAAGATCTCTGGGCTACACAGTCCAACATGAGGTGCAAGTGGGGTGGACAAGAAGGAGCCAGGACCCTGGGTAAACTCACCCCCCACAGTCCTTTCCTCTGTGCCAACCCTGAGAACAGGACGCTAATGATGAGTCCGGGATGTGGTGGGCGGGGGGCATCTCAGGGAGTGAGGAGCCCTAGCCCTCCACAGATGGGACCATTGGGCGCCAGTATCAGGGCTCCAGCTGGGACACAGGAAAAGATGCAAAGGAAGACATCTGGGGGCCCCCCGGTACTGTCAGAGCTCCAAGTCCTTGGTGTGTCCCTATACTGTAGTGGGGGGCACCTGTTGGAAACAGGCTAGTTATCGAGAAGAACCCTGCACTAGGACCTCCCTCAAAACTAAGAACGAGCAAATGTTCTGCAAATCTGGAGATGGTGGCTCTGGGACTTGGACCAGTTCTCCCAGATCATGGCTCAAACCAAATCAGACAAAGAAATATGGACTCACACCCTGAAGTCACAGTGAGGCATCTCACTTCCACTATTCAACATAGCTACAGGTGTGGGCAGGAACAGTCAGTCTGTCACTACCCCGGTGCCCCAGTCACCCATTCCTGGGCTTACCCTGAAGACAGCTCCTGGATGTCACCCTGATGCCATCCCGGAAGCCCCGGCCTTCCCCCACCTGGACTCAACCTGTAGACAGCCGCTTGGATGTCACCCCAACATCACCCCGAAGCCCTAGCCTCCCCACACCTGGGCTCGCCTTTGACACAGTCTCCTTGATGTGGCCCTTAAACTTGGCTCTCCCAATCTTCATGCCGGACACCAGGACCCTTGCTTGGCCACCTTCTCCAACTTCGAGCTATAGGAAGGAGGTGTGTACATGGATTCCAAGAACACAATGGTTTCTGGGAAACGAGTGCTACATCCAATCTCATTGGTCAA
>NW_007249136.1:0-4766 GCF_000164805.1 Carlito syrichta
CAGCTGACAAGTTGCCTGACTAGTTAGACGATTGGTTAGCTAACTCAACTAGATGGCCGTCTAGTAGTCTGACCAGTTACATGACTTAACTGGTCAGCTATGTGTGACCCAACAGGTGAGCTAACTTAACAAGTCAGCTGTGAGTTAACTGAATTGTCAGCTGATAACTAGTCGGTTGGCGAGTGAGCAGACATGTCAGCTGATTTAACTAGTTGGCCAAAGTGTGAACTGACCTGTCAGCTGACTTAACTAATTGGCCAGCGATTGAGCTGACTAGTCAGCTGAATTTAGTCAGCTGGCGAGTGAGGCAACAGCTCAGAAGACTTAACTAGTTGACCGATGACTGATCTGACTGGAGAGCCGAGTTAACTAGTCAGCCTTCCAGTGATCTGATGGGTGAGCTTCCTTAACTAGTCTAACAGAGAGCGAGCCAACCTGTGAGCTGAGTTAACTAATCAGCTGGTGGGAAAACTGCTAGTTAGCTGACCTGTCAGCCTGCGAGCGAACCAACAAGTTAGTTGTCCTGTTGACTGGTGAGCGATCTGGCTAGTTTGCTGACTGGTTGGCAGGCGAGTGAGCCGACTAGTTAGCTGACCTGATGGAAAGCAAGCGTTCCTACAAGTTAGCTGCCATGCTAGCAGAGTTGCTAGCTGACTAGTTAGCTACATAACTAGCTGACTTGCTAGCTGACTTAGCTAGCTAGCTGACTAGCAAGCTGGCTATCTAGCTGATGAAATTAGCTGGCAAACAAGCTATCTAGCTGTCTAACTTGCTGCCTTACTTCGCTTATTAACTGGGTAGTTAGCTGGCTAGCTGACTTAACTACCTAGCTGAAAGCAAGCTGACTTGCTAGCTGACTTAACTAGCTAGCTGAATAGCAGCATGACCAGCTAACTGACTTAACAAGGTAGCTAAATAGCTAGCTGACTTGCTAGCTCACTTAACTAGCTAACTGGCCAGATAGATGACTTAACTAGCTGACTAGCTAGTAGGCTGGTTAGCTGGCTAGCCAGCTGACTTAAAAACTAGCTACCTGCTTGGTAGACGGCTAGCCAGCTGTCTTAACAAGCTAGTTACCTGGCTGGCTAGCTGGCTAGGCAGCCGGTTAGCTAGCTAGCAGTCTGACCAACTGGATAGCCAGCAGGCTAAAATAGCCACCGGATGGCTGTACAATCGGATTGCCAGCCGGCTTAACTAGTTAGCCACCCTGCTGGTAAGCCAGCTAGCAGCCATCTTAACTAGCTGGAAACTTACCTGACCAGTCTGCTAACCAGTCGTCTTATCTTGCCAGCTACCTAGCTAGCCAGCCAGCTATCTAACTGACTTAACTAGCTGACTTAACTAGATAGCCATCCAGCAAGCCAGCCAGTTTAACTATCTAGCAACCTAGCTAGACACATGGATATCCACTTGAATTAACTCGCAGAATTAGCGACCTAGACAGCTGGCTAGCCAGCTGACTCAACTAGGTGACTAAACTCGTTAGCCAGCTGGCTACCCAGCTGATTCAACTAGCTTACATCACTAGTTAACCAGGTAGATAACCAGCTGACTTCACTAGTTAGCTACATACGTATCCCGCATGCTTGCCAACCGACTTAACTATCTAGCTAACTAGGTATCCAGCTGGCTAAAGTGCTGAATTAACTAGGTGGGTGACCTTACTAGCTAGCCAGCTGGCTAGCCAGCTTACTTAAGTAGCTGACTTAACTAGCTAGCCAGCTGACATAACTAATTGACTTAACTAGCTAGCTACTTAGCCAGGTGAATTTGCTAACTGAAATAACAAGCTAGATGCATAGCTAGCTCTCTAGTTAGTTAGCTGACTTATCTAGCTGACTTAACTACTCTGCTAGCTGACATAACTAGCTTACTTAACTAGCTAGTTACCTAGCTAGCCAGCTGAATTAACTAGGTGAAATCACTAGTTAGTCAGCTGTCTAGACATCTGACTTATCAAGCTTTTTAACTAGCTAGCGATCTGGCTAGCCAACTGACTTAAGGTGACTTAACTAGGTAGTCAACTGCTTAGCCAGCTAACATAACTAGTTGATTAACGAGCTAGGCCACCTCCCTGACCAGTCTACTAACCAACTGACTTATCTTGCCAGAAACCTAGCTAGCCAGCCTGCTATCTAGCTTACTTAACTATCTGACTTAACTAGATAGACATCCGGCTAGACAGTCAGCTTAACTAGCTAGACACCTAGCTAGCCAGCCAGTTAGACAGCTCACTTAACTCACTGACTTAACTAACTAACCAGCCGGCTATCCAGCAGACTTACTTAGCTAGCTACCTACCTACCTAGCCAGGTGGCTAGCCAGGTGACTTAACTAGCTGACTCAACCAGGTAGCCAGCAGGCTAGCCAGCTGACTTAACTAGCTAGCTACCTAGATATCCTGATGGCTAGTCATTTGAATCAACTAGCTGACTTAACCAGCTAACGAGTTGACTGCCAGCTGGCCCAACTACATGTCTTAACTCATTCTCCAGTTGGCTATTCAGCTGACTTAACTAGCAGACATCAGTAGATAGCCAACTGGCTAGCCAGTTGAATTAATTACCTAGCTACCTATGTATCTGCTGGCATACCAGCTGACTTATGTACCTAGCTACCTAGCTATCCAGCTGCCTTGCTAGCTGACTTAACTAGGTGACAACTTGCTAGCCAGATGGCTAGCAAGCTGAATAAATTAGTTGGCTACACAGCTAGGCAGCTGACTAGCCAGCTGACAGAATTAGCTGACTTAACTAGATAGCCAGCTGACTCAATTTACTGACTAAACTAGCTAGCTACCTAGATAGTGAGCTAACTTTACTACCAGAAATAAATAGCTAGCTACCTACCTAGAGGTCTAGCTAGCTAGCTGACTTAACTAGCTGACTTAACTAGCCAGCTAGCTGACATAACAAGCTGACTTAACTAGTTACCTTGCCAGCCAGCTAACTTAACTAGCTGAAATAACTAACTACCCAGCTGTCTACTCAACTGAGTTAACTATCTTTTTAACTAGCTAGTGAGCTGGCTAGCCAACTGACTTAACTAGGTAACTTAACTAGCTAGTCAGATGGCCAGACAACTGACTTAATTAGATAGCTACTTAAATAACTGAATTAACTAGCTAGCCAGCAAACTTAACTAGCTGACTTAAATAAATAGCTACCTTGCTTGACAGCTGATTTAGCTAGCTGACTTAACTATCTAGCAACCTAGCTAATCAGTTGGCTGTACAGCTGAATTAACTAGCTGTATTAACCAGCTAACCAGTGGCTAGCCAGTTGACTAAATTAGCTAGCTACCTAGATAGCCAGCTGGGAAGCCAGCTGAAATAATTGCCTGACTTAACCAACCAGGCAGTTGGCTAGCCAGCTGACTTAACTAGCTTGCTACCCAGCTAACCAGCTGGCTAGCCAGCTGACTTAACTTGTTGACTTAACCAGCTAGCCAGCTGGGTAGCCAGCTGACCCAACTAGCTGATGTATCTAGTTCGGCAGTTGGCTAGACAGCTGACTTAATTAGCAATCTACCTAACTAGTTAGCTGGCTAGCCAGCTGACTTAACTTGCTGACTCAATTAGATAGACTGTTGGCTAGCCAACTGACATAACTGGCTTGCTGCCTAGCTAGCCAGCTTCAAGTCAGCTGACTTTACTTGCTGACTTAAACAACTGTCCTGCTTGCTAGTCAGCTAAATAAACCAGGTTAATATATATCTACTCAGATGGCTAGCAAGCTGACTTAACTAGTCATCTTAACTAAGTAGCCAGCTGTCTAGCAACTGATGTAAGTAGCCAATTACCTAGTTAGCCAGTTGACTAGCCAGCTGACGTAACTAGGTGAATTGACAAGATAGCCAATGGGATAGACAGTTGACTTAACTATTTAGTTACCTAACTAGACAGCTGTCTAGCCAGTTGACTTAACATGTAACTTCACTAGCTAGCCAGCTAGCTAGCTGGCTGACCTAACTGCCTAGGTACCTAGCTAGCCAGCTGGATAATGAGCTGACTTAACTATCTAGCTACCTACATAGCCTGCTGGCTTGCCAGCTGATTTAACTACTTAGCTACCTAGCTAAACAGCTGGCTATTGAGCTGAATTAACTAGGTTACTTAACTAACTAGTTAACTGGCTAGCCAGCTGACTTAACTAGCTAGCTACCCAGCTGGCATCTGGCTCACCAGCTGACTTAACTCATTGATTTAACTAGCTAGCAAGCTGACTAAACTAGTTGACTTAATCAGCTAGGTACTAAGCTAGTCAGCTGGCTTAACAAGCTAGTTTAACTAGGTAACAAGCTAGTTTAACTAGCTAGCTACCTAGCTAGCTATCTAGCTAGCCACCTGACTTCACTAGCTGACATAACTAGCTAGCTAGCTGACATAACTAGCTGTTTTATGCAACTTGCTTCCTAGCTAGCCAGCTGACAACTAGCTGAAATAACTAGCTAGCCACATGGCTACCCACCTGACTTAACTAGCTTTTTAACTAGCTAACCAGCTGGATAGCCAACTGACTTAATGAGTTGACTTAACTAGCTATCTAGCCAACTGTCTAGCCATCTGGCTTACCTAGCTGACTTAAGGTAGAAGCTGGCTAGGTAGCTGACTTAACTAGCTAGCTACCTACCTAGCCAGCATGCTAGCCAGGTGACTTAACTAGGTTAATTGAACAGCTAGCCTGCTTGCTAGTAAGATGAATTATCTAGCTACTTACCTACCTAGTCAGCTGGCTAGACGGGTAACTAAATTAGCTGAGTTAACC
>NW_007249136.1:5414-9549 GCF_000164805.1 Carlito syrichta
GCTAGCTAGTTGTCTTAACCAGCTGACTAAATTAGAAAGCTGACTTAACTAGCTGACTTAGCTAGCTGACTTAACTACTTAACTGGCTGACTTAACTGGCTGACTTAACTAATTAGGTAGCTGACTTAACTACATGAATTAAATAGTTAGTTAACTATTTAACTAACTGAATAACTAGCTGACTTGTCTAATTACCTAAGTAGAGAGGTAGCAGACTTAAGTAGCTGACTTAAATAGTTAGCTAACTAGTGAGCTAGTTAACTTAGCTAGCTGGCTTAGCTAGCTAGCTGATTAGCTAGCTTATTTAGCTAGCTGACTTAACTAGTTGGCTAATGAGATAGATAGCTGATCTAACGAGTTGGTTAACCAGTTAGCTAACTATTTTAACTAGTTGGTAAACGAGTGATCTAGCTGACTTAACTAGATGGATAATGAGTTAACTAGGTTACTTAACTTGGTGGCTGATGAATCACCAGACTATTTATCTGATTTAACACGTTGGTTGACTACTCGGACAACTTATTACCTGGCTTAACCAGGTGGCCCACTAGTTGGCCGACTAGTTAGCTGGGTCAACGTGTTGACTGACGAGTTGGCTCATTAGTTAGCACCATTAACTTGTTGGCTGGCTGGTTTCCTGACCTAACTAGTCAGCCGATTTGGCTAGTTGGCTGGCCTAACTAGTTGGCTGGTCTAACTATTTGGCCATCTAATTAGCAGAGCTAACTTCTCAGCTGACATGTTGGCCGACTAGTCGGCCGATTGGTTAGGTGAAATAACTAGCTGGCCGGCTACTCGGCCGACCGCTTAGCTGACTTAACTAGTCGGCTGGTGAGTTAGCCGACTGTTCACCTGAATTAAATAGTCGGCTGGTGAGTGAGTCAACTGGTCAGCTGACTTAACTAGTTGGCCGGCGAATGAGCCGAAAATTCAGGTGACTTAACTAGTCGACCAGTGAGTGAGACGACTGTTCAGCTGACTGAACAATTCGACTGGCAAGTGAGCTGACTGGTCAGCTGACTTTAGTCAGCTGGCTAGTGAGGCGACTGGTCAGAAAACTAGTTAAGTTTTCTGACCAGCGATTAAGCCGACCAGTGAGTCGACTTAAGTAGTCAGCTGTCAAGTTAGCTGAAGTGTGAGCTGCCTTAACTAGTCAGCCAGCGAGCTAGCCGACCAGTGAGCTGACTTAACATGTCGGCTGATGAGCAAGCTGACCAGTAAGCTGACGTGTTGGCCTGAGAGTGAGCCGACAATTAATTGTAGTAGAAAGAAGAAATTACAATAATTATTTATTAATGGTGTGTATCTTTTTATTACAAATGTGCAATTGTTAAAATGACATTGAATTAAAGTTGGATGTGTATAAAACTGTAAAAAAAAGTTGTCCAAATAGTCGGTCAACTATTTAGCTGGGTTAGCTAGTTGACTGACGAGATGGCCCACCACTTAGCTCAGTTAACTAATTGGCTGACTAATTTGCTGAACTATCTAGTCGTTCGATTAGTTGGCTGACTTGTTAGCTCACCAAACTAGTCGGCCAACTTGTTAACTGACCTAAATTGGCGACTTACAAGTTGACCCACTAGGCGGCCGATTGGTTAGTAACTTAACTAGTCATATGGCTAGTAGGTCGACTGGTTAGCTGACTTAACTAGTCAGCCAGTGAGAGAGCCGACAGGTTAGCTGACTTAACTAGTCGACTGGCAAGTGAGCCTACTGGTTAGCTGAATTAACTTGTTCAGCGGCGAGTAAACCGACTGGTCAGCTGACTTAACTAGTCAGCTGGTAGGCATTTCGACTGATCAGCCGACTTAACTAGTTGGCTGTTGTGTGAGATGACTGGTCAGCTGAATTTAGTCAGCTGTCAAGTGAGTCGACTGGTCAGACTTAACTAGTCGGCCAGTGAGTGAGCCGAACATTGAGCCGACTTAACTAGTTGGCCGGCAAGTGAGCCGCTGCGTAAGCTGCCTTAACTATTCAGCTGGTGGGTGAACTGACCTGTGATCTGGCTTAACTAGTCAGCTGGTAAGAAAGCCGACTAGTTCTTTGAACTGTTGTCCTGCGATCGAGTCAACAAGTTAGTTGAAATGTTGACTGGCGAGTGACCGAACTAGTTTGCTGACCGATTGGCAGGCTAGCAAGCTGAATATTTAGTTGACCTTATGGAAAGCGAGCGAGTCCACTAGTTAGATGACCAGATAGCTGAATTGTTAGCCAACTAGTTAGTCAAGTAACTAGCTGGTTTGCTACCTGAATTAATTAGGTAGCTGACTAGCTAGCTGGCTATCTAGTTGACATAACTAGCTAGAAAACAAGCTATCTAGTGGTCTAGCAAGCTGACTTAACTAGCTAGCTAACTGGAAAATTAGCTGCCTAGCTGATTTAATTATCTATCTGACTAGCAGGCTGGCTAGCTAGCAGACTTACATAGGTATTTGACAAGCAACCTGACTAGCTTGCTGACTAACTAGCTAGCTGAATATTTAGCTGCCTTGCTAGCTGACTTATCTAGCTAGCTGGCTAGCTAGCTGATTTAACTAGCTGATTAGCTAGTTGACTATCTAGCTGGCTAGCCAGCTGACTTAACTAGCTAACTACCTGGTTTGCTAGACTGCTAGCCAGCTGGCTTAGCTAGATAGCTACCTGGCTGACTAGATGGCTAGGCAACTGGCTAGCTAGCTAGTGGAGTATCCAGGTGGCTACCCAGCCAGTTTAAATAGCCAGCCGTCAGGCTGGACAGTGGGATAGAAAGCTGGCTTAACTAGCCAGCCACACTGGTGTTCACTGCCTAGCGAACAGGCTTAATTATCTGGCCACCTACTTGACCAACCTGCTAACCAGCCTTCTTAACATGCCAGCTGTCTTAACATGCCAGCCACCTAGCTAGCTAGCTGCCTAAGCAACTGACTTAACTAGCTGACTTAATTAGATAGCCATCTCGATAGCCAGCTGGCTTAACTAGCTAGCCACCTAGCTAGCAAGCTGACTATCTGACTCACTTAACTCACTGACATAACTAGCTAGCCTGCCAGCTAGCCAGCTGACAAAATTAGCTAGGTATCTGCCAAGCCAGGTGGCTAGCCAGCTGACTTAGCTAGCTGACTTAACCAGCTTAACTATGTAGCTACCTAGCTAGCCAGTTGGCTTGCCACTTGAATTAACTAGCACACTTATCCAGGCAGCCTGCTGGCTAGCCAGCTGACTCAACTAGCTAATATATCTAGTTAGCCAGTTGGCTAGCCAGTTGGCTGAAATAGCTGAAAACTCTAGCTAGCCAGGTGGCTAGCCAGCTGACATAACTAGTTAGCTACTGACATATACTGCTGGCTTACCTGCTGAATTAACTACCTAGCTAACCAGCTGGCTAGCGAGTTGATTTAACTAGGTCACTTAACTAGCTAGCCTATTGGCTAGTCAGCTTACTTAAGTAGTTAGCTACCCAGATAGGCAGCAGGTGAGCCAGCTGACTTAACTTAATGACTCAACTAGCTAGCCAGCTGACTTATCTATCTGATTTCACTAGCTAACCAGCTGGCTGACCAGCTGAATTAACTAGCTGACTTAACCAGCTAGTCAGAGGACTAGCCAGGTGACTTAACTAGCTAGCTACCTACCTAGCCAGCTGGAAAGCCAGATGAATTAACTAGCTGACTTCAGTAGCTAGTGAGCTGGCTAACCAGCTGATTTAACTACCTTGGTACCTAGCTATCCAACTGGCTAGCCAACTGACTTAATTAGTTGACTTAACCAGCTAGAATCCTGGCACAACAAGCTGAATTAACTAGTTATCCAGCTGGCTACCGAGCTGACTTAACTAGCTCTCTACTAGCTAGCTAGCTGGCTAGTCAGCAGACTTAACTAGCTGACTTAATTCGCTATCCAGCTGGCTAGCCAGCTGACATAACAAGCTCACTCCTAGCTGGCCAGTTGAATAGCCAGCTGACTTAACTAGCTGAGTTTAATAGCTGGCCTGCTTACTAGACAGCTGAATTAGCTAGCTTGCTATATAGCTAGACATCTGGCTATCTAACTGACTTTAATAGGTGACAACTAGCTAGCCAGCTGACTAGACAGCTGACTTAATTAGGAGCCACCTAGCTGGATATCCAGCTGACATAACTAGGTGGCTTAACTA
>NW_007249137.1:0-734 GCF_000164805.1 Carlito syrichta
TGCTCCAGCCTGGCCTCGTCTTAGACCTTATTTCGAAATAAGGCCACATTCTGAGAAGCTGGGGGTTAAGATTTCAGCACATAATTTTTTGAGCGAGACATGATTCAACACAAAACAGGAAATACATGAGCTTTCTCCTAGACACAGGCCAGGAGTGGGTGTCTCAAGTAAGAGCGTCTTTCCAGGAGCATGCGTGGAGGGTGCCCCACTGCTCCAACGCTTGGGATACCAGTATCTGTGGATTTTGACAACACTCACGGCTGTCTACTGTTTACATTTTTATCTTCAGAGCTAGTTATATGAGTATTGTTGATACTTCCTCGAACAACTCGAGATTTCCAGGCAGCAACCCTCTGTGTGGGTGAAAATCCAAGTACAACTTTTGACTCCGAAACTTAACTACAAATGGTGTACAGTTGACCGGAACCCTTCCTGGCAACTTAAACAGTCGATTAACACATTTTGTATGTTATATGTATCATGATATACTCTCTTCTTCCACTGAAGCAAGCTGGAGAAAAGACAATGACACTAAGAAAATCCCAAGGAAGAGAAAATATATTTACTGTTCATTAAGTGGAAGTGGGTCATCGAAAAGTCTTTGTCCTCATCGTCTTCACATTGAGTAGGCTGAGGAAGAGGAGGAGGGAGAAACGGAGGGGGAAGAGAGGGAGGGAGAGAGAGGGAGGGGGCAAGAGGAGAGAGGCAAGGGGAGAAGGAGGAGGAGGGAAGAG
>NW_007249137.1:1065-3634 GCF_000164805.1 Carlito syrichta
GGGCAGGAGGAGCTGGCTTTGTTGTCTCAGAGGGCAGAGGCAGAAGACAATCCGTGAGCAAGAGGACCTGTGCAGTTCAAGCCCACGTTGTTCGAGGGTACACAGGCCTTGACTATAGCCTTGAGCACAGCTGGGGCGTTCTTGCCTCCACACTAGGATGCCACAAGCAGCAAACACTGTTCTGAGTCAACACTGATTCTGGTCAAGACAGAAGGCCACAATTAAACAAATCCTATCCTGAGAATCGCGAGTAAACAGGAGCAGGCTTTGTGGGTTTGTTCCTCTCTTCACCTGCTGTGGGGATTTGCTGGCAGCATGTTTCTTAGCAGTGTAAGCGCCTACCTGTCTGTGCTTGTGGTTGTGTGTGTGTGCGTGTGTGTGTGTGTGCACGCGTGCTCACACACGCGTGTGTAAGCCAGCATTGGCATTATTCATTCCTGACTCTCTCCATGCCCTGTTGGTGTGAGGGCCCATGAGGAAGATGCCGCACCCTTGGAAACAGTGGAACATCAGACACAATGCAGAGCCTGGTGAGTGTCCCTCGGGAGGGATGCATGTGGTGATGGCCTCCCTGAGCAGAGCTGCTCATGTTCTCTGGCCATGTCCCTTGCCCATGGTGGCAACAGCAGCCGCTCTCTTACCTGGCTGCTGCTCCTTGCTGAGAAGTTCCATCCCTTCTCCCAGGAGATGTCCTGGGTCGAGGGCACTTTCCAGGGTGGAACTTTCTGCCGCTTCCTCTGGTTCTTCCTGGTCTAGTTGCTAGGAAGTGGTGGTGCTCACCAGAGGGACTTTGCCGGTTCACAGGCCCATCTGCAATTTAAATTCCCTGACAGGCAGAGGCAGCCGAGCTGCTCACTTGAGATTGCAAAAAGTTAGATTGAAATACAAGGCGTATCCAGCGCCTGGAGCCCTTCATAAATTCCGCTTTGATAGTAACTGGAAAGAAGGAGCAAGAAGGCGCGGAGGGGGGTAGGGCTGCTGTTGAGCCCACCCAGTGGATTTGCATTTGATCTGTGCCCCCCCACCTTATCCCCATCCTCTCTCTGGTCTCTCTGGCCTCTCTGGCTCTTTCCATCCATTTCCCTTATCTCACCCTCTGCTTAGTGAGCTTGTTAGCGTCATTTCTGCCTTTGCTGCCATGGCTGTCTGGATGAGATGTGGGCACAAAGCCACTGACTGGTTAATCAGACTGCATGGGTCCCACTGCAGCCATGTCCCCAAGGCCCCCTCCTGGAGGACCACTCTCAAGGGCTTGGCCCTGACAAGCTCCCTTGGCCATGCCCACAGCTGTGGCTGTGCTGACCATGGCTAGGCAGCTTGCTGGGCCTGGATGGCATTCTAGGGGCACCCACCTCCTTGGACGCCAGCAGAATTCGGGGCGGGGGAGTTGTGCCCCTCAGGCTCCTGGAGCTGATGTGTGGCATGGGACTTGGCTGCACAGCCTCTGTGACTTCCCAGCTCAGATCCACAAGGCTCAGAATCAGGCCTGCAAGGGAGCTTCAGAACCTGCCTGCCTGGAGACGATTCTCCCATGAGTCCTCCTTGCAACCTTCTCCTCTCCAATCTCACCCTCTGGGGCCTGTCCTTTGAGTTCCAGTGTCTTGAAATTTTTAAAAAAAATTATCTTTTTTGTCTTTGTCTTCCTATTCATTGAAAACCACTTGAGTTGTTAGGCATTCCAGGTTCTGTCAAGAGGAAAGGACCTCACAGACAGCCATGACCCAAGCTGACCCTTGGAGCTGCAGGCATGTCCCCCCGATGTGCCACTCCTGGACCCACCTGATGGCCTGTGGACATGGAAGCCCAGCCTTTGGACGCTGTGCGGAAGGCCTGCCTTCCAGGAGACTCCAGCCTTGCACTGCATGGATTGCATGATGACTGTGCTGTAAGATTAGGATCATTGTTAGACAAGCGTACCAGGCCCTTGGGTGCTGAGGGAAGTTGAGAGTGAAATGAAACCACTTCACACCTGCCAGGATGGCTATCATCAACACACAGACAATAACAAGTGTTGGTGGGGACATGGAAAAACCAGCTCCCCTGCGCGTTGCTGGTGAGAACGCGAGTGGGTGCTGCCTCTGTGGAAAACAGTTTGGCAGCTTCTCAAAATATAAACACAAGATCACCACATGACCCAGTTGTTCCACCCCCAGGTATACAGAGAAAACAAGTGAAAGTGGGGGTATCCGCACACCCCTGTGTGTAGCAGCCGTATTCACAGCAGCCAAAGCAGTGCGAGTGTGTTGGCGGGTGAATTCTACTGGAAAGCCATCTGGATCAGGGCTTTTTTTTGTAGGAAGTTTTCTTATTACGTAGTCGATTTCCTTGATTGTTATTGGTCTATTTAGGGTCTCAATTTTTTCTTGTTCCAACCTAGGTAGGTTGTGTGATGTCAGAAAGTTCTCAGTTTCATTAAGGTTTCAAGTTTGTTTCCATACAAGTGTACATAGTAGTCTCTAATGATCTTTTGTATTTCTTCAGGGTCAGATGTGATTTCATCTTTTGTGTTTCTGATTGTGCTTATTTGTTTTTTTTCTCGTTTTTTCTTGGTCAGCCTAGCTAGGGGACC
>NW_007249137.1:3770-5051 GCF_000164805.1 Carlito syrichta
TGATCTGGATTCTTCTGCTGAAATTAGGGCTTTTGTGGTCTTGCTTTTCCAGCTTCTTTAGGTGGCTTGTTAGGTTGTAAATTTGTGTTCCTTCCATTTTTTCATGTGTGTTTGTAGGGACATAAATTCCCCTCTTACTAGAGCTTTCAAGGCGTCCCATAGATTTTGGTAAGATGTTTCTTCATTTTCATTTGTTTCCAGGTATCTTTTGATCTCTGTTTTGATTTCATCATTGACCCAGGAATTGTTTAGCATCATGCTGTTTAGTGTCAATGTTTTTGTGGGTTTTACAGGGATTTTGTTGGTGTCAGTGTTTATTTTTATTCCACTGTGGTCCGAGAAGGTGCATGATAGAATTTCGGTCCTTTTAAATTTGCTTATGCTTGATTTATGGCCAATTACATGGTCGGTCTTAGAATACATTCCATGCGGTGATGAGTAGAATGTATATTCTGTGGTCTTTGGATGGAATGTTCTGTAGGTATCAATTAAGTCCATTTGGTCCAAAGTTACATTGAGGTTCCAGATCTCCTTGCTGATTTTTTGTCCTGGTGATCTGTCTAGGGTTGTGAGTGGGGTATTAAAGTCCCCAGTTATGATGGTTTTAGAGTCGATATCTTTCTTTAGTTTTCCTAGAAGTTTGTTTATGAAAGTTGGCGCACCTATGTTGGGTGCATATATGTTTAGGATAGGTATTTCTTGTTGATGGATTGAGCCTTTTAACATTATGTAGTGGCCTTCTGTATCTTTTTTGATTTTTAATAGCTTGAAGGGTATTTTGTTTGAAATTAAGATCGCTACTCCTCTTTTTTTTTGTATTCCGCTCGCCTGAAAGTTTGTTTCCCATCCTCTTACTTTGAGTCTGTGGGTGTCCTTTCTAGTGAGGTGAGTCTCTTGAAGGCAATAGATTGTTGCATGATGATATTTTATCCATTTTGCCATTCTATGTCTTTTCAGTGGTGCATTCAGTCCATTCACATTTAGGCTAATAATTGAAATGCAAGAGTTGATCCCTGTCATAAGGTTCTTACAGAGTTGTTCCTGTTTGTTTGTTGTCATTCTTTGGGTTTGGAGTTGGCTCATGTGTGTTTTTAATCTTTTGCCTGTACTCTTATGAAGAATGTTGTTGTTCTTTTTTCTTTTTCTTCTGCGTTTAGTACTTTCTTAAGTGTTTCTTGTAGAGGTGGTCTGGTTTCAGTGTAGGTTTTTAGGGATTGGATATCTGGAAAAGATTTCAATTCTCCCTCACTAATGAAGCTTAGTTTGGCTGGGTAGGTTATT
>NW_007249137.1:5071-5838 GCF_000164805.1 Carlito syrichta
TCTTTTAGAACTTGAAGATAGGGCTCCAGGCTCTCCTAGCCTGAAGGGTTTCTGTGGATAAATCTGCTGCTGTTCTAAATTGGTCTTCCCTGGTAGGTAGTCTGGCCTTTTTCTCTTGCTGCCTTTAGGATTTTTTCTTTTATAGCTACTTTGTTTAGGCAAATTATTATGTGTCTGGGAGTTGGTCTTCTCATTTGTTGTCTTGCAGGGGTTCTCTGAATCTCTTGTGTTGAATTTTTTCATCCTTGATGAGATGAGGGAAGTTTTCTTGAATGATTTCATGAAATGTTTGTTCCAGTGTGGCTTCTGTTTCTCTCTCTGCCTCAGGAAGCCCAATTACTCTTAGGTTTGGTCTCTTGAAGTGATCATTCATCTCTTGCAGGTTTTGTTCTGTCTTTTTGAACTTCTTTCTATACTTTGGACAGTTTAGGTTTGTTCTGTGTTTTGGTCTTTGAGCTCTGAAATTCTTTCTTCTGCTTGGTTAATTCTGCTTTCCATGCTTATTAGTTTGTTATTTATTTCCATCACAGTATTCTTTACTGCTGTTATTTCTGACATCAGCTCCTTCCTATTTTCCTCTTGTCTCTCAATCTTTTAAATTCTCTCCATTAATGTCTTGATGTCTGGGTTTTTTGCATGTGACCAGTCATTCTGGGGGCTCTTCATTGTTTGTGTTCCAGAATCTGTTTTCTCAGTGTCTGATCTCCCAGGGGTCTGAGACCTATATTCTTCTTTTGGTTTTTCTTCATTTGTGCGGTTTTCCCTCC
>NW_007249137.1:5858-11118 GCF_000164805.1 Carlito syrichta
TAGCAGAGGTAAGAGAATGGACCAGACAGTGGGTTGAAGAGGGGGGTGGAGAGATAGAGGAGTAAGGGGGGAAACAAATGAGTGTGCCAACAAATGAAGAGAGAGACCTATACTGAAACATAAAAACAATAGACCACAGCTACACAAACTCCCATACAAAAAAAATAAAACATATAATGATGCTAACATACAAGCTAACTAACCACCTTATTGGTGTGCTGTTCCTCTATACAAAGATATGGTTTACAGAGAGAAGAAAGGAGAAAAAAAGGAAGAGAAAAAAAGGAACAAGACAGTAGGAATAGAATTAAGTCCTTAAACTAACAGAATCAATCAAGCACCCTCTGAGACTTTTCGTTTAAGTCCAATGTCCTTTCAGTTCTGATTTCTAGCTTTCTTTTCAAGCTGGTAAATTAGTTTGCAGTTAGGGTCAGTTGCCCCTGGTCTGCTGTGAAGGACAGTTCAGATCACCCTCCGTTCACCACTCTGGCCTATGTCTTTTTCAAGCTTGTTTCTCCCGTTTCGGTGTTGTTACATTGAATCGCCAGCAGGTGGTGCTATCTCAGCTGCTCGCCCCAGAGGGGGTGGGGCTGGACAGGAACCGGCCCAGACTGGAGATGGATGCCTGCCTAGGGGCACATGGCAGGAGACTCACTGCAGGTAGGACGTCTGGGTCGCAGGAGATGTGGCAGTGATCTCAGCAGATCTTCCCTGAAAGGGCTTCAAGGACTGACGTCGTGGATCACCTCTGGCCTGGGTGGTGTGATGTGCCATGGCTGCCATGGAGGCCGTGGCAGTGGCGGTGGTAGCTGCTGTTGTGTCTGGGCTGCAGTGGCTGTTCAGACTGCTGCGATGCCCCAGCGGTGGCAACAGCAGAGCTCCGTATGAAGAGCAGGCTGTGATGATGGGGCCTGCAGCCCCCTGGGGCGAGAGCCAGAGACCCACTGCAGTTCTCCTTTACAGAGGGTTTCACAGACCAGGTTGCCCCGTCGCCATATTGCGGGAAGTCCAAGATTAGATTTTATATGTGAACTATGGTCTGCTGGAGGTGCTTTTTATTCTTTTATTTTTTTTCAAATAGTTGGTAATGAGCCTCTGTGTGTGAGCGGTTCTGTTTTTCTGATTACAAATTAGTAAAAGTTTATTATAGAAAATTTAATGGAAAGTTACTTCCTTATTCCCATGAAACTAGCATTAACAATTTTTCATTATTAAACTTGGTTTTGTATCTTATTTTTTATTTAGCATTGTAGTCAATGTTTTCTCACCTTAATAAAAACTCTTCAACATTATTTTAAATTTTTATTACCTAAAATTCTAAACATGCAGATGGTCCTACACTTACTATATTTTGTATTTTTTTCAACTTAACTATGAGTTTATCGGAGTATTAAATACATTTTCAACTTATGATGTTTTTGACTTATGAGATAGGCTTATTAGGAGGTAACCTCATCATAAGTCAAAAATAAAGCACATGATTAAATGACCCCAACATTTAGTTATTACATAACTTCAATGATTTTCAATCCATGGACAATACTGATTCATCTACAAACCACCCAGTTCCCTCTCTTTCCTTCATAGATTTTTGGAATAAATATAAGATGTCATAATTTCATCCATAAAACTTTAATATATGATTACAATATATAAAAATTATTCTTTAACCCGATTACAATACTATATTGCACATTAAAAATGAACAATAAATGTTTAATATCTTCAGATATCCTGTATATTCTTATTTTTCAAAACTATCTCATAAATCTGTATACTATTTATTTACTTGTTCAAATGAAAATTTAAACAAGATGCACACATTACAATTGGTTGGTATGTTTCTTAAGTATCTTTTAATTCTTATATTTTCCTTCTCTCATTTATTTGTTCCTTGCAATTTATTTGCTGAAGAAACTGAATCATTCTTCCTATAGATTTTTTCAAATTCTATATTTTGCTATTTGTATTCCCATTGCATTGTTTGATATTTTTCATCTCTAGTACTTTCTCTAAGCTGGATATGAGACCTAGACTATTGTTGCCTAATAGAAATACAATGCAGGACACACATAGAATTTTAAATTTTCCAGAAGTCACATTAAATAATAAATACATGAAATTACTTTTGACAATATGTTTTAATTAACCTAATATATCCAAACTATTATCATATCTATATACAATCAACATAATATTACTAATGAGTCTCAAGAGACAGAAAAAAGAGGGGAAGAATAATATGACATGTAAAAAACATTATACTCAGAAATAAAAAGGACAGGAAATGCTGATACGCACTATAACATGGATGAACATCACGGATGTTATGAAAGTGTTGTGAAAGAAACGGGATGCAAGAGACCACATATTGTATGCTTTCATTTATAAAAAATGTCCAGAATAGGCAAATCCATAGAGACAGAAAGTTTATTAGTGGTTGCCAGAGGCTAAGAGAAGAGGCATGTTGGGAGTGACTGCTTAATGAATGTGATAATTATTTTTAGGGTGATGGAAATTTTTAAAAACTGGATGGTGGTATTGGTTTCACAACTCTATAAATGAAACTTAAATGATTAATTTTTTTTGAGTTGGAGTCTCACTCTGTCACACAAGCTGGAGTGCAGTGGCATGCTCATGGCCACCCCAACGTCAACCTCCTGGGCTCTGGTGATCCTTCTGCATCAGTCTTCCAAGTAGCTGGAACTAAAGGTGCGCACTACCACACCTGGCTAATATTTGTTTTTTAATGTATTGTAGAGATGAGGTCTCACCAAGTTGCCCAGACTGGTCTCGAAACTGCGGGCTCAGGTAATCCACTCACCTCGGCCTCCTAAAGTGCTGGGATTACAGGTTGAGCCACCAAGCCTGGCCAATCATTGAATTTTATACTTAAACTGTATATTATAAGAAATGCACCTCAATAATGCTGTTTAGAAAAAAAACAGTAAACAAATCAACAACAAAAACAAAGCAATAGGGTCAATAATTTGATCTGGCACTTAGTTATTTTAATATGGAATATAGCTCACAACATGTGGCATAAACATTAACTCCCTGAGTAATATTTTCTCAAGCAATAGAGAGCCTAGTTTTAATACATTTACAATCACAAAAGTAATTAATCATAACTATATACATTGTCTTACAGTTTACTTTGTGCTTTCATATGTATTCTTTTATTTGTCATCTGCCAGCACTCTGAGGGAGGAAGGGCATTTATTTAGCCTTTAGTATGCAAAACTAAGGGTAGTTACCAATATTTTCAATGTCATACAGTAGGTGACACAATGGACTCAAACTCAGACTTCCTGATTCCAAGTTCAGAGCCCTTTCTGCTACATTATGCCAATCCTACTCTGTGGTAGCAACCCATTTGCAATTATGTTGTATTGCTCCTTGTAGGTACATAGGAAAATTTAGATATTAGAAAAGGAAATCACAAAGGCAAAAATTACAGTTCCATCTGTGCTATGCTCTTAGTGAGCATTTGTTAGTGGGGAGGCTGAGGAAGTCTAGCAAATGTTGTGCTTGTGGCCTGGAACGATGCAGATATCTGTATCAAACTCATCACACATTGACCCCCAAAACACCAGATAATTTATAGCCCTCTTTCATCTGGTTATATAGTAAGTACAAAATACGGTAGACAGAAAAATATCTGTTGCAAGACTGACACCTGATAACCTTGCAGAGCAGCCAGTATTTACAGTTTTTCTGGTTTCATTCACAGCATCTTAGAATCCTAAGATGCTGTGAATGAAATCAAATCTAGAGTCCCTCTTTTCTGGGCATCTTTATGCCATCCTTGTCCAAGAAGTTTATTTTCTTTGATACACAAATAAAGTCAAATACCTTTCAAATTCTCTATAGGATCCAGAAGCTTCTTAGTCTCTTTGTAAGCTGCATCTGAAAGTCTTGCTTGAGTTTTTCACACTGATTCCAGCAGCTTCCTTTGAATCTTATTTCATGGACTTGTACAGCTCTCATTTAAGAAAGAGAGACTTTCTGGAGCCAAACTTTTTGGATTTGAATTCTAACTCCCCTAGCTGTGTAAGCTTGATGAAATTACTTAATCTCTGTATCACTATTTCTTCATCTGTAAAATGAGGAAACATAACTCATTATTAAATTTTTGAGGATTAAATGTGATAATGTATGTAAATTGCTTAAAAGAATATCTTTATCTTTTTTCCAGTTATTTCACTTCTAATAAAAATAGTATTAGGCATTATTAATATTAACAAATTATAGTATTAAATAATATTAACTATTATTATTTGTTGTAGAATTTAGGAAAGCTGACAACCTGAATTTATACCAGAAGCTTTCCTGTGGTACTCTTTAAAAAAGAGTTTCAATCTAATTATTTTCATGTACTAGCTATGACAGCCCTCTGAGGTTCATAAGATTAATTATATTAGATATTTATCCCTCTTTAAATATATGAAATGGAGGCACACTACTTTGTCATAAGGTGAAGCCTGGAACTTAAATTTTAGGACTCTTATATGCAGCTCCTTCTAATGTAGTCTGCTGCCTTTGAGATAGTTATCATTTGCCCATAGCAGCAAACTACTTGGTGCAAATCCCAGCAATCCTTATTAATCCCTGTGTCCACCTCTGCAATTTAGTCACTAAAGGGTCTGTATCTTTGTAGCATATGTTATGTTAATTTGATTAGCCCCTTTTCAGTCTAATCTTTAGCATAATTGAAAGCGGGGCTCCAGTAGTAAGTAGTGTAAATGCTACTGCTTTCAATTGTTGTACATGAAAGTTGAGAGGGTTACTGATACAGTGCTGATTTCACTAAACTAGTGCTGAAGATGGATGACAATAGAGAGTTATGATTAATAATTGCCATTTGGAAACTATAGAAGAATGTGAGATTTCTGGTTGTATAATATCATATTTAAAGCCTATTGCTTTTCAAGATACTATATTATATTTGATGCTACATTTTAGATAAGTATGCTATTGCTAACAGAGAGAGAGAGAGAGAGAGAGAGAGAGAGAGAGAGAGAGAGAGATATCTATGAGGGAGTTTTGGAGTCAATGTTCCCTAAGCAGTGATGGAGAATACTAAGTGAGAATAAGTCTTCAAAATAATTAATTTTAGTTTCTTTGTGGAGTCTAGTGACACCTTCAACTTTTTTATTTACTAATTCTTCCCCTTCTCCACTTGTCTCATGTGACACATCTTTGGTGTTTATACAAATCTTTAAAGTTTTTTTTTTTTTTTTTTTTTTTTTTTTTTATT
>NW_007249138.1:0-5291 GCF_000164805.1 Carlito syrichta
CACCAGGTAAAGATCCAATAAAGAAAGAGAACTACAGGCCAATACCCTTGATGTACACAAATATCAAAATTCTTTTTTTAACATATTTTTTATTTTAAAATTGCGGAGTACAGTTAAGGGTTAGGTATACAAATATGCATTGTGCAGGTACTCTTGTTGATGAGGTGTGCCCCCATCCCCAGATAGATATCGACTACCATTCATCCCACCTCCCTTCCCCTCCCTGCTCCCCCCCATAGTTTCCCACCACTGTCAATCCTTTTCTTATCATATTATGATAGTTGTTCAAGGTCCACTTATGAGTGAGAACATGTGATGCACATATCTTTGTTTCTGTGAGAGATCACTCAGTATTATAAACTGCAGTTCCATGCAGGTTGTTGAAAAATTCATAATTTTGTTCTTTTTTATGGCTGCATAATATTCCATTGTGTATATGTACCACATTTTAAAAATCCAGTCCTCTTTTGATGGACAGCATGGTTGGTTCCATGATCTTGCTATTGTGAACAATGCTGCGATAAACATACATGTGCAGGTATCTTTTTTATAGAGTGATTTGAGTTCTTCAGGCTATATTCCCAGTAGGGGGATTGCAAGGTCATATGGAAGGTCGATTTTTAAAATTCTTAAGATTATAGCAAACTGGATCCAACAACACACCTCAAAAGTCATCCAACATGTAGGCTTCATCCCCAGGATGCAGGGTTTGTTCAACATTCGCACAGCCATAAATGTAATTAAATGCATCAACAGATGTAGAAACAAAAACCACATGAATAGATCATTAGATGCAGAAAAAGCTTATGACAAAATCCAGCACTCCTTCCTGATACAAACCCTCTAGCATCTAGACATAGAAGAAACGTACCTCAAAACAGTAGGAGCCATCTCTGAGAAACCCACAGCCAGCATACTGCTAAACAGACAGAAATTGGAACTATTTTCCGTGAAAACTGGAACAAGACAAGGATGCCCGCTCTCACTCCTCCTGTTGAACATAGTATAAGAAGTCCTAGCTAGAGCAATCAGACAAAAGAAAGAGATCAGCGGTATCCAAATAGGAAAACATGAAGTTAACTCATCCTTCTTTATAGATGACATATTTCTATACCTTGAAAACCCAAGAGAATTTGTCAGAAAACTCCTTGCACTGATAAAGGACTTTGGCAAAGTCAGGGTATAAAATAAATGTGCAAAAGACAGTCGCATTCCTATACACCAACAATAAACAAACAGAAACTCAAATAAAAAGCACAATCCCATTTCATGATGGCCACACACACACAAAAAGGAAACACCTTGGCATCTTCCTAACCGGAGAAATGAAAGACCTTTACAACAAAAACTATGAAACACTGCTCAAAGAAATCAAAGATTACACAACCAAATGGAAAAATATTTCATGCTCATGGATTGGAAGAATCAACATTGTTAAGATGTCTATCCTATCCAAGGCAATCTACAGATTTAATGCAATACTTGTTAGATTACCTGCAGCATTATTCTCAGACCTGGAAATGACAATAGAGTAATTCATATGGAAACATAAATGACCATGAATTGCCAAAATAATCCTCAGCAAACAAAACAAAGCAGGAGGCATCATGCTCCCAGACTTTAAGCTTTATTGTAAAACTACAATAACCAAAACAGCCTGGCATTGGTACAAGAACAGGCATATAGACCCGTGGAACAGGATAGAGATTCCAGAAGCAAAACCTCAATTTCCAAATAAACTCATCTTTGACAAAGCCTCCACCATCAACCACTAGGGAGAGAAAAACCTATCCAGTAAATGGTGCCAGGAAAACTGGCTGACCACATGAGTAGATAAAAACAAGATGCCTACCTATCACCATACACAAAAATCAACTCTAAATAAATCAAAGACCTAAACATAAAACCTCAAACTATAAGAACCTTAGAAAATGCAGGAGACACCCTTATGGAAGTTGGAGCTAGAAACCAATTCCTGATCAAAATCCCAAGTGCCCATGTCATAAGAGACAAGATAGACAAGTGGGGCCTCATCAACTAGTATGCTTCTGCAAAGCAAAATAAACCATAGAGAGAGTGGGAAGACAAGCAACAGACTGGGAAAAAATATTTTCCAACAGTATATCTGACAAATGCCTAACATCGAGCACCTACAAGGAACTCAAACATGCTGAAAAGAAAAAAAACAAACAGCCCCATTACAAAGTGGGCAAAAGACATGAATAGCCAGCTCTCAAAAGATGTACAAGCAGCCAACAGATACATGAAAAAATGTTCAACCTCGCTAATCATCAACGAAATGCAAATAAAAACCCTACTGAGATACCACCTAACTCCAGTTAGGATGGCCATCATCAATAACTCAAAAAACAACAGATGTTGGAGAGGATGCAGTGAAAAGGGTATACTTTTACACTATTGATGGGAATGTAAACTGGTACAGCCTCTGTGGAAAACAATATGGTGATTCCTAAAAGATCTAAAATTCCACCTCCCACACAACCCATAATCATCCTACTGGAAATATACCTGGAGGAACTCAAATCACTCTATGAAAAAAATACCTGCACACTCATGTTTATTGCAGCATTATTCACAATAGCAAAAACATGGAACCAGCCTTGCTGCCCACCAAATGAGGAATGGATTTTTAAAATGTGGTACATATACATAATGGAAAATCACGCAGCCATAAGGAAGCACAAAATTTTGAACTTTGCAGCAACTTGGATGGACTTAGAGGCTATAAAACTAAGTGATCTATCACAGAAACAAAGAACTGAGTGTCGCATGTTCTCCCTCATAAGTGAACCTTGCACAACTCTCATAATACTATAAGAAAGGGATTGGCAGTATTGGGAAACTGCCAGGGGAAGGGGGGACACACCTCATCAACAAGGGTACTTGCATAATGAACATTTGTATACCTAACCCTGAATTGTACTCCACGTCTTTAAAATTAAAAATTTTTTAAAAGAATGTGGTAAGTTACAGCATGGAAGGTCCCTAGAACATTGCCTTAATAAGCACACAACAATCATTGGCTATTGTTATTACTATTTAATCTACAGAGTAGTCTTCTCAATAGAGTGGAAGCTCCATTGTCAACATCACCTGGGGCCTGCAATGGATAGATGAGCTCAGCTTATTGTACAGCTTCTTCCTGGGGGAGGGTTATACTGTCTTGACCAGTTGGATTCAGAAGTGACCATGTGACTTGATTTCACCCATGAGGCATAGATGGGAGGGGATGCGCATCAATGTCTGAGTAGAAGCATTTAGAACTGGCTCAGAGCTCATCATCTTTGAAATCAGCAGTGACCCAGAGAGAGGCTGACCCACTGGCCTGGGTTCTGAAGCAACCTCCACTGGCTATGGTGGCTATGCAGCACAATCAAGAAACGGCTTCACTGTTGTAAACCACTGAGGTTTGGGGATTGCGTGTTAGTGCAGCATAACTCAGCCCAGCCCATATGATTCAGTCAGTGGGCAATACACAGGAAACTGGGAGGCAAAAGGAGGGAGAGGCCAGGGCATCTCTCTGCTTCCCAGAGAGTCTTATGGGAGAGGCTGCATCATTAGCCTCTGTGTCCGCTTATGGGTGAGAACGTGTGATACTCGACTTTTTGTTTCTGTGATAAGTCACTCTGTATTATAGCCTCTAGGTCCATCCAAGTTGCAGTAGTGAGAAACTGCAGGGGGGGGCACACCTCATCAACAAGGGTGCCTGGATAACAAACATTTGTATACCTAACTCTGAATTGTACCCCGCATAGTTACAATAAAAAAATCTATTAAAAAATAAAATAATAAAAAATAAAGTGCAGATTTGTGGACCCCACAAGAGACTGACTGAATCTGACTTCCATGCGGGAAGGCAGAAATCTTAACAAGCTCCCCCAGATGATTTTCATGATGCCATGGGACCCAAAAATAGGTAAGAAGCACCCTGATGCATTAAAAGAAAGAAAGAAAGCTCCATACAAATTCAGCTATATAGACATCAAATATTTAACAATATTAAAAAAATATAAAACCCATGCGTGTGTGCATGTGTTTTGTGTGCACTGATAGGTACCTAGATACCAAACACTGACAACTATCACCTCTAGATCAGTTTCTCAACCTTGGCACCACTGACATTTGGGGCCAGATGGTTGGAGTGGAGCCTCCTGTGCATTCCAGGATGGTCGGCTGAGCCCTGGTCTCTGCCTGCTAGATGCAGGTAACACCCCCTCATGGTAACAGTCACAAACGAGTAGCAAAATAGGGCAACTAAGGTGAACAATTATTTACTGTCTATCTCAAAAGAGCGAATTGGAATGTTCCTAACAGGATGAAACGAAACCTGCTTGAGGTGATGGATGTCCCAGTTACCCTTATGTGGCCATTACACTGCATATGTTTGTGTCAAAATAGCACATGTGCCCCCATAAATATTGGATTTTGTTTTGCTTTGTTTTGTTTTAGTATATACGTCAATTTTTTAGTTTTTTTTCTGAAATGAGCATAAGTATTTTACTTGTAAAAAAACACTTGGTGTTTCCTAATGTCCCACTGACTGTGCTATCAGGAGTATATTCAAATGAAGAGATATTCACACTAATATTTACAGTAAGCAAACTCATTTTATTTTTATTTAAAACTAGCAATGGAAAAGCATATACAAAGGCCTCCAAAATGTCAAAATTCCCTTAGTTGTCTTTAAAGTATTTATAACCTTTGGACTAAGCTTCCAAATTTTAATAACATATCTTAAAGAGGCAATTCTAAATGTAAGAATTTACAAATATTGTTTTTTGCAGTTACAAAAACAAAAAGTTATAAACACTATAACAACAAGAGAAAACTAAGTTAATTATGGCACGTTCACTTGATAGGCCATAATACAGCATTAAAATAATATCTATAAAGAATTTATAATAAAGTGGAGGCCGAGACTCCTGGCAGGGGGCGGGGTCCGCGGAAAGCGGAAAAGGGCCGAGGCCGCTTTAAGTGACTCAGGAAGTCAAAGGCGGCCCCCCCCGCCGCGGGGGTCGACGGGAGGAGGGGGGGCGGAGGCCGACGGGAAATCGAAGGGGCAGAGGCAGCAGAGGTGGCACCGCGCCAGGAGACCGAGCGGCGGGAGGCCCTTGCTACTGCTCCTGGGCAGGTCCGGGAGGCCCCGAGGCGAGGAGGCTGTGGCAGGCCGCCCGCATCCATGGCCTCGGCGTGGGCGCCACGCAGACGTGCGCCGGGCACGTGCGACGGCAAGTGCGAGCCCCACGAGGCTCCGGGCGCCAGCGGCGTTG
>NW_007249138.1:6357-7568 GCF_000164805.1 Carlito syrichta
TTAGGGGTCCCTCTTTATGTCCCTGCTCTGTGTTGTGAAACGCACATTCTGAAGGTTTGGGAAAGCACCGTGGCCTGACTGTCATCACCAAGCAAACCCGCGTGGCCTCCACCACACTAAGAAGTGGAGCCCCCAGCCCTTCCCAGCACGCCCTCTCCCGTCCCCCGGTCATCCTGACCCTTGTGGGGTGTCCTTGCCTTTCCCCACTCTCACACCCCATGCACACCCTGCCTGTGCCTTCGCAAGCTTGACTTGGACCCCGCCTGCTTGGTCTCGGGTTGGTCATGCATCCTTTCGGGGCTGCTTCCTTTGGGCAACATGGGCTGGGAGATTGACCGGCGGGGACCCGTGGTGGGTTCGTTTTCAGGGCTCTGCTGTTGCCGATTTATGACGATGCCACGGGCCACTCAGGCTTCAGGCATGGACGTTTGATTTACTTCCAGGGTCTGGCGCTTCTGTCTGTCGAAGCAGAGTGGGTCTGGACATTCTTGGCCCTGTCTCCCGCGTGTGTTCACATGCGTTTAAATGGACTGCAAACGCAGCAGGAGGGAGGCTGCCGGCATAGGCTGTGCGTGTCTGCCAGCCGTTTTCCAAAGTGCTAGTAACCGTTGGCATCACCGTGAAGAGCAGATGAGAGCGTTCCTGCCACTCAGTCTTCACCTGTATCGCTGTTACAGTGTTTTCTGTTGTTCTCAGTTTTGTGGATGGGCAGTGGCATCTCGTTGTGGTTTCAGTTTGCTTTCCTTGTTACTAGTGTGACTTGGAGTGTCTTGTATTTTCTCCTTGGTGAAGTACCCAGCTGGGTCTTTTGCTCATTTTCTACTCAGTTGTCTGTCTTTTTCTCATTCTTTTGAAGGAATTTTTATATAATTGTTTCTGATTTCTTTGTTCTTCATATGGTTTATGTCTTCACTTGTGGCTTTTCTCTTTCTTTTTAAATTGTGCCTTGGAGGATCAGGCATGGTGGCTCATGCTTGTAATCCTAGCACTTTGGGAGGCCAGGGTGAGAGGCGGGAGGATAGATTGAGGCCAGGACTTTGAGCCCAGCCTGGAACACCTAGTGAGACCCAGCCTCTACCAAAAAATGAAAACATTAGCTGGGTATGGTGGTGTGCACCCATAGTCCCAGCTACTGGGGAGGCTGGGTCTAGCCCAGGAGGTCAAGGTTGCAGTGAGCTGTGAACACATCACATGCACTCCAGCCAGGCGCG
>NW_007249139.1:0-1467 GCF_000164805.1 Carlito syrichta
TCCAGATGGCTTTTCCAGCAGAATTCTGTAAGACGTTTAAGGAGGAGCTGATACCAATCGTACTGAAGGTATTTCAGGTGACTGAAAAAGATGGAACTCTCCCCAAATCATTTTATGAAGCCAACATCACATTGATACCCAAGCCAGGTAAAGATCCAACAAAGGAAGAGAACTACAGGCCAATATCTTTGATGAACATAGATGCTAAAATTCTCAACAAGATCCTAGCAAACCGAATTCAGCAATACATCTCAAAAATCATCCACCATGACCAAGTAGGCTTCATTCCTGGCATGCAAGGCTGCTTCAACATTCGTAAAACCATAAATGTAATTAAATACATCAACAGATGTCAAAACAAAAACCACATGATTATATCATTAGATGCAGAAAAAGCTTTTGAGAAAATCCAGCACCCCTTCTTGATAAAAACCCTTGAACATCTAGGCATACAGAGAACATACCTCAAAATAGTAAAAGCCATCTACGAGAAACCCACAGCCAGCATACTCCTAAATGGACAAAAATTGGAACCAATTCCCCTGAAAACTGGAACTAGACAAGGATGCCCACTCTCATCCCTCCTGTTCAACTTAGTATTGGAAGTCCTGGCTCGAGCAATCAGAGAAAAGGAGGCAATCAGGGGTATCCAGATAGGAAAAGAAGAAGTCAAGTTATCTCTCTTTGCAGATGATATGATTGTGTACCTTGAAAACCCAAGAGAATCTGTCAAAAACTTCCTTACACAGAAAAAGGCCTTTGGCAAAGTCTCAGGATACAAAATAAATGTACAAAAGACAATCGCATTTCTCTACACCAATAATAAACAAACAGAAACCCAAATAAAAAACACAATTCCATTCACAATAGCCACAAAAAATGAAATACCTTGGCATCTTCCTAACCAGAGATGTGAAAGACCTTTACAAAGAAAATTACAAAACACTGCTCAAAGAAATCAAAGATGACACAAACAAGTGGAAAAATATCCCATGCTCATGGATTGGAATATTCACCATTGTGAAGATGTCCATCTTACCTAAGGCAATCTACAAATTCAATGCAATACCCATCAAATTACCAGCAACATTCTTCTCAGACCTAGAAAAGACAACACAGGAATTCATATGGAAACACAAACGTCCAAGAATAGGCAGAACAATCCTCAGCAAAAAAAAAAACAAAGCAGATGGTATCATAATACCAGACTTCAAACTTTACTATAAAGCTACAATCATCAAAACAGCTTGGTATTGTTATAGGAACAGACATATAGATCAATGGAATAGAATTCAGATTCCAGAAGCAAAACCTCAATTTCTCAACCAACTCATCTTTGACAACACCTCCACCACCTACCACTGGGGAGAGGAGAACCTATTTAGTAAATGGTGCTGGGAAAACTGGCTGACCACATGCAGAAGATTGAAACAGGACCCCTATCTATCCCCATGCACAAAGGTTAAC
>NW_007249139.1:2138-51670 GCF_000164805.1 Carlito syrichta
TCAAACATGCTGAAAAGAAGAAAACAAACAACCCCATTATAAAATGGGCAAAAGATATGAACAGATAGTTCACAAAAGAGGACATCCGAGCAGCCAACAAACACATGAAGAAATGCTCAACCTCACTAATCATCAGGGAGATGCAAATCAAAACCACACTGAGATACCACCTAACTCCAGTCAGAATGGCAATTATCAACAACTCAAAAAATAACAGCTGCTGGAGAGGGTGTGGCGAAAAGGGAACACTTCTACACTGTTGGTGGGAGTGTAAACTAGTGCAACCTCTGTGGAAAGCAGTGTGGCGATTCCTTAAAGTTCTAAATATCAACCTCCCATATGACCCTGCAATCCCCCTACTGGGAATATACCCTGAAGAACTCAAATCACTCTATAAAAAAGATACCTGCACATGTATGTATATCACAGCATTGTTCACAATAGCAAGAACCTGGAAACAACCATGCTGCCCATCAAAAGAGGACTGTATTAAAAAAATGTGGTATATATACATGATGGAATACTACGCAGCAATAAAGAACAAAGTCATGAATTTCACAGCAACCTGGATGGAACTAGAGTCTATAATACTGAGTGACCTCTCACAGAAACAATGATCTGAGTATCACATGTTCTCACTCATATAATGGACCTTGAACATCCAATGTAATACTATAAGAAAATGACTGACGGTACTGGGAAACTATGGGGGGGAGGGAAGATGGGATTAACAGTAGGAAATATCTGTCTGGGGATTGGGAAACACCTCTTATCAACAGGGTGCTTGAATGAAACATAATTGTACACCTAACCCTTAACTGTACTGCACAAAACCATAATAAAAAGTATTGATTATAAAAAAATAATAAAATAAAATAAAATAAAAGGATAAAAAAAGAAAAGGATTGACAGTGGCAGGAAACTATGTCGAGTGGGCAGGAAGGGGCAGCGAGGTGGGATTAATGGTAGTCAATATCTGTCTGGGGAAAGGGGGGCACACCTCATCAACAAGGGTACCTGCACAGTGGATATTTATATACCTAACCCTTAACTGTATCCCACAACTTTAAAATTAAAAATATATATATTTTTAAAAAATTCATTGGGTTTAAAAGGAAATGAAATATTTAAAACACCAGTGAGAATTATAGCCTCAAAGGCCAAGCCAATATGAGCAATTATCAACAGATGAGCATTCAACAGTGACTTCATTTTGAAAATAAATAGTGCTCACATTTCTATCCTTGTAGATTATCTTCAATAATACATAGGGTATTTATAGTCATCTTCTGAACTCCGACCCTTTGAATTAGGATGTTGGCATAAACAGACACCTTTTCAGTTTTATAATAGTATTTAACACAGTTCACAGGATATTCATTTTTTGTTCCTCAATAAATAGCCCTCACATGATCCCAATTATAGCATGAGAGTTGGAATTCCCGTGAACGGAATATTTAGCTTTGGTTGGTGGATTTTAAATTTCTTTAATCTGATAGTTAAACCAGTTTAACCCTGATTGGCAGTTTCCATTGGAGATGTAGTTTATATAAATGACTTCTGTATGATAGAAGATGAAAAAAATCAAGTGGTCAAGCCTGTAATCCCAGCACTTTGGAAAGCTGAGGTGAGGGGATTGCTTGAGCCCATGGGTTCAAGAACAGCCTGGGCAACTTAGCGAGACCTCATCTCTACAATAAAAAGCAACAATAACAATAACAACAAAAAACTAGCTGGACGTGGTGGCATGTGCCTATGATTCCAGCTACTTGGAAGGCTGAGGTGGAAGGATTGCCAATCCCAGCTAATTGATGTTGGGGTGACCATGAGAGTGCCACTGCACTCCAAACTGGGCGATAGAGTGAGACTCCAACTCAAAGAAAGAAAGAAAATCAAATGGCTTTTAAATTCAGTAGTTCTTTAGTTTAAAAATATATATATATATATATTTTTCCTTGTCAGCAAATCAACAAAAAAGATAAATGTGAAAAAAAAGATGTGTTATAACTCAAGAGGAATATTTTAATATTTCTGATATTGCAGTTTAAGCACTCGAATACCACATATATAGAATATGTAGAAAACCATGATTTATAATTTTTACTATTTTTTGAATACATATATTACCAGTTAAAAACATGAATAGCAGCCGGGCTCAGTAGCTCAGCCTGTAATCTCGTGCCTTGGGAGGCTGAGGTCAGTGGATTGCCTGAGCCCACGGGCTCGAGACCCACCTGGGCAACTTGGCAAGACATCATCTACACAATAAATCAAAAAAATGAGCTGGGCGTGGTAGCGCGCTCCTGTAGTTTCAGCTACTTGGAAGGCTGAGGCGGAAGGATCGCTGGAGCCCAGCAGGCGAGGCTGCGGTGGCCGGGAACGGCCACTGCACTCCAGTCTGGGCAACAGAGTGAGACTCCAACTCAAAAAAAAAATTTTTTTAAATGAATAGCAATAATAATTATTTTAATTTTTCTATTATATTGCCTTTTGGATTCCATAAGAATTTTATTTTAATTGTGTAGTGAATGACAAAAGCTCCCAGAAGAAAGTGACTGACCATTTCCAGAAATTAGTATTAGGGTCAGTAGTGGCATATGCATGATTATTATTTATTTTTCATTTTATTTTGCACTAGGGGCTTGGGCTAACTCCAAGAGACAATGAAACATTTTATACATTCAGTATTGTGGTTATTCATTCTTAGAATTTTCAGGAGTTATTCTCTTTTTGTTTTTTCCCTCTGTCTTGTTCCCCTCCGGTTAACAGGTGTAATTTTGGGGATATTTGGCTCATTAGGAAGGTGGGAATTAACTTGGGTAGATATCTCTTCCGTGTTACCTATGTGACATCAGTCATTGTCCCAGTCGAGACTTGGTTAATAAAAACAGTTTCTGGGCCGGGCTCGGTGGCTCAGCCTGTAATCCCAGCACTTTGAGAGGCCGAGGTGAGTGGATTGCATGAGCCTGCAGGTTTGAGACCTGCCTGGCCAACTTGGCGAGACCTCATCTCTACAATAAATCAAAAAATTAGCTGGGCGTGATAGCGTGCGCCTGGAGTTCCAGCTACTTGGAAGGCTGAGGCGGAAGGATCGCCGGAGCCCAGCAGGTTGAGGCTGCTGTGGCTGGGAATGGCCACTGCACTCCAGTCTGGGCGACAGAGTGAGACTCCAACTCAGAAAAAAATAAAATAAAATAAAAACAGTTTCTGAACTGCTCCCCTTGACATTCTTCATTCTATTGCAAACATTGTGAAGTCTGAATAAGCTGATTTTCTAAAAATTAGATTTAAGGGGTACATGTGTTGGTTTGTTACAAGAGCATATTGTGTGATGGTGAAGTTTGGCTTCTACTGAGCCTGTCACCCAGGTGGTGAGCATGGTACCCAATGGGTAGTTTTTCAAACCCTCACTCTCCTCCACTCTTCCCTCCTTTAGGAGTCCCTAATGTCTGTTGTTCCTTTGCTTATGCCGATGTCCCCTGTGTTTATCTCCTACTTATACATGAGAATATGCAGTATTCAGTTTTCTGTTTCTGTGAATTAACTGATCTTAAAATGCTTATCTGATTGCCACTGACGCCCTGAGTGACCAGTTGGTAGACTCTACAGATAAATTGGAAATATTTTCAAGAGCTCCCACCTCATGTTCTGCATCTCCCCACTTGCCTCCCAAAATTCCTGCCATATTTTTCTAATTTTGGAAATCCCCTGAATTCTTCAAGTTGCCTTAGAGTTTTTTTAACCTATTTTTTTGTGACTAGAATGCTTTTTATTTACTTTTTTTTTTTCTGGGTGAACTTCTATGTATACATGAAACACAATTCAGTTATCTCCTTTATAAGCAGGTGGATGCTCCCTGCCCCATGCCTGCTCTGGAACATACTATGGTAACAGTATGGTTACTGTTATGTATTTACATGCCAATTTGAGCTATCGGTCTGTCCATTTTCTTGAGGACATGCAAGATAAAAATGGAAATACGTTATTCATTTTTGTATCATCAATACCTAGCTTTGCAACTCAACATATAGAAGGCGCTATAAATATTCGATAACTCAATTAGTGCAGCATATACAACATTTTGGATTTTGATACACTCATAACAGATGCCTGCCTTTATTTGTATTTTTTTGCATAGTAAAACAAATTATGTTACATTTGAGCCTGACTAATAAGTGACTTGACTCGATTCTTCTGTTTTATGTCAGGTATATGAGTGGACAAATAAGATTTGGAAAGAAACTTCATGAATATTCATGAGGGAATTCTGGCATCAGAATGCAGAGGAAGAGAAAATGGCAAATAAAAACCCAGTAATTGAGAATTGACAATGTATTTTATATTATTAAAGTGGTTTTTAATAATTTTGAGCTTCTGTTCAAATATAATTTCATGTTTTCTGACAAAAATATTTAACCATAATAACAGCTGGCTTCATAAAGTGTAAGTACTATTTGTTTGTATAGTAACTTGGCATTAGTATATTCACTAAGTAGAGGAATTTTAAAATATATTTGAATAAATCTGTTAAGATGAACAGCATATGCCATCCCTGGGCATGTCTTGTCAAGTGAAAGCACTCACTTGTTCTGCAAGTTTAGCTTAAAACTCTGTGTGCAGAAATGTGCTGTGTTCTTGGTGAGTTAAATTCTTTTTCTGGAGGTATTAGTGCAAAAGTTTGAGTATCAAATTAACATTCTTTAATAACATTTTTAGTGTTTGTAGTTTAATTAGGTTTTTTCAATGTTTGTGTCAGAATCTTTAGTGCCCATTTTACTGGAGTATAAGTCAACCATCAGATTTCCTGGAAGAAGTTTTTGCTTTGATAGTAATTTCCCCAAATAATCAAAACCATATGCTTATTATATCTATATCAGGTACATTTTCGCTGTTTGAAAGCATATGTGCCAGAGTAAAGTGAGGAAAATAAATATTTTTTAATTTCCTTTTATAATACCCATGATTTTCTCCCTGTTTTATATGAAAGGGTCATTGAATGCTAATGCTTTTTTTTTTTTTTTCTTTTTTTTGAGATGGAGTCTCACTTGGTTGCCCAGACTGGAGTGCAGTGGCCGCTCCCGGCCACTGCAGCCTCGCCTGCTGGGCTCCGGCCATCCTTCCGCCTCAGCCTTCCAAGTAGACGGAATTACAGACATGTGCTACCACGCCCAGCTGATTTTTTTTTTTTATTTATTGTAGAGATGAGGTCTCACTGCCCAGGCGGGTCTCGAACCCGCGGGCTCAGGCAATCCACTCACCTCAGCCTCCCAAAGGCGCGGATTTACAGGCTGAGTCACCGAGTCCTGCTTAATGCTAATGCTTTTAAAGCAATGCTGTATCTTCAGATTACTAAAGTGATTTAAATTTTGAGGCTTTAAATAAGTATTTTTTTTTTAGAATGGAATAATTATCCGGTTGATATTGCCTATTGTGTATATACTTGTATGTTCTTTCTTATAATAACTAAGATCACCTATGTGGCAGCAGAATTCTCTTTGAATTTAAAAGGCATTTGTCAGTGAATGTTCAAAACCATGTGAATATACCAAAATGTAATACGTTGGTGAGCTTGTTTAAATATAGAGCACTGTACATTCCTTGGTGCTTTCAGACTTGAGTTTTCTAACTGCATGTTTACTGGAACTACTCTTTCTGGAAAAAAATAGACACATTTTATTCAAGAGAAGATTGGACCACCTACTTTCACTTTAACCTTGTTTTCTAACCTTAAGAACATCTACCCTTGACAGTAGGACTTGGCATTTTCCTGGGACTTAGAAGAATGCTTGATAAAGAAGAAGAAGGATGACTGCATTGCCTAAGACCAGTGGGTTTCTCTCTCATCCTGGAAACAAAAGAATGTGCTTCTAGGAGAGCTCATCTAGCAAATGATAAATAGAAAAGGCAAAACAACGCTACCCATGCTTTAAGCCTGCTGCTTTCTTAAATCCAACACACAGGAAAAAATGATGAGAGCAAGTGTTTTCTTTTAATATAATTCTATTTCAGAACTTTGGCCTAAGTTTCAGAAAAGAGTCACATTATAAAATGTTAGGATGAGAAACATTATTGGAAAGGACTTTTAAATGAATTAAGGTAAAAAATTGGAGACAAAGAGATGCTCTAATTAGCAGATAGCAGTTGTCTTACTGAGAAAATGAAATCCAGTTCTCTTTATTTTTCTCTTCTTTCCCCTCCTATTCTTCTCCTTTTTCCTTTGTCTTCTCTTTCTCTTCCTTCTTTTCTTCTTATGTCCAGGAAATCAATGTTTTTGTCGATTCATTTGCACTTGTTTTTAATTCTAATGCTCAGTTTGACTGGAAGGCAGTAACTATATCTTATCACTTGAAATTTTTGAAATTTTAACTCCTTATTAGAAGGTGCTGCTAAATACAAAAATTTACAATTGGTTATATGTTCAAAAATAAATTACTTCTTCTAATAGAAAAATATAAGATATAGGTGGTTATTTTATTCTTTGACCTAATGAACTATGTGAGAGACCAGAATAAATCAACCCAAATTATGAAGAATTGTTAAACTGAAGGCAATTATGAAACAGCAGATGCAGGAAAGCGTCCACCTTTCCTCTATTTGCCTAGAAGCAAGACACAGATTTACAAAGACTAAAAGTATCCTACTCTCCACCTCTACTGGGGAGAACAAAAGTTTAACCACTGAAGACAAATTTAGACCCTTCTCAAGGAAACCTTCATGGAAAAGCTTTACTAACTAGCCTTTCTCTGGCATTTGTTTGCCTTCCATGAGTTGCTAACCTTAGAGACTCAAGAGTCCTTTCCCTTTATCATATTACTTAACAAAAATTATCTTAGATCCAGGGAATACATGTGCAGATTTGTTACATTAGTATATTGTATAATGCTAAGGTTTGGGCTTCAGGTGAACCCATCACCCAGATAATGAACATTGTACCCAACAGGTAGTTTTTTAACCGTCAACCTTCCCGCACCCCTTTTGGAGTTCTCAGTGTCTATTATTTTTATCTCTATGCCCATATGTACCCACTGTTTAGCTCTCACTTATAGGTGAGAACATGTGGTTTTTGATTTTCTGATTCTGAGTTATTTCACCTAGGATAACAGCATCCAGCTCTATCCATGTTGTTGTGAAGAGCATGATTTCATTCTTTCTTATGGCTACATAATATTCCTGGTGTATGTGTGCATGTGTGTGTGTATATATAATTTTCCTTATCTAATCAGCTATTGATGAACACGTAGGTTGATTCTATAACCTTGTTATTGTGAATAGTGCTGATACACATATAAGTACAGATGTCTTTGATAAAATGATATGTTTACCTTGGGCAGATACTCAGTAATAGAAAAAATTTATGTTCTTTGCTGAAGTTGCTATACAAGCTGGAATCTAAAGATACCTTTTTGAGAACTACTCATTCCCTGGGTGTTTCCTATGCTCATATGCAACACAAATGTTAATAAACTTCTGTTTTTTTTCTCTTGTTATTCTGTTTTTTGTTATAGGAGCTCATTCCTACTAAGAACTTATGAGAGTCGAAGAAAAAATCATTTTTCTTACCCTATAGCTACACACTTTAGAATTAAAATACTTTTATGCTGATTACCATTCTTTCAGATAATTGCCATCCTTCTCTTATTTGATATTTTAAAAAATTCAATTAAATAAGTGAAGTCTATACAGTATCTCATACTGTTATTAAGGATTTTATATTATTGAAATTGAAAAGATAAAGTTCTGGAATATGTTGCTAAATAAAACTATGATAAACTCTGTATCAATCTGGGTACACAAGGACAGAGAAATCACACAGTATAATAATGGAGTGAAGTAATGAGAAACTTAGAGTGAGAATATAGTAAATTAGAGAATATAAGAATAGCACTTACAAGAACAACCACTAGACTTAGGGCTGAGATAGAAAACCCAAGAGAACTCCCATATTCTTCCTTCCCCAGAGGTGAGATCTAAACTTGGATGGAGATAGCATAGCCATGGCTCACTGGATGGCAGATAATTTCTTGTGGTTTCACACCAGCTGAACTTACTGGAAACATGCTCTGAGATGTCTGGGGATGCTGTTCATGAAAAATTTTCTCATGGATTTACTCCATTAAAATGTGCCCAGTGGTGGCTTCTAGGGAAAGCAGCTGGCCACTGAGTGCTTCTGGCCTATGTACTACAAGAATTAGGCAAAGGCATCTGCTGCAGGAGCCTGCCGAGGGAGCACACAGAAGCCAGGAAGCAAAACTCCTTGCTACTGCAATGATTTTCCATTGCCCTCTATTGTTAAAGCTTCAGAACCTGCTGACAAAGAAAAAATATTTAAAGGACTGATATTCATTTTCACGGAGGAAGCAAAAAAGATAAGTTTGGAATTGAGAGACAATAAATTAATAACTGGCAAACACTCTTCCCAAATTTTTTCTTTTCTTAAAGAGGTAGAGGGAAGAAGATTAAGCTTTTTGATGAAAGTAATAAGAAATGTAAACTCATAGTGGCAGTATAGAATTAGTAAAGGTAGCGCTCAAATTCAAATCAAAGTAGAGATGGGGGAGTGATAGTGGTGGTGCTGAACGCAGGGGCAAAGATTGGATGAATTTGTAAAATATTTTTAGACTTTTTTTGAAATATAGAATTGAGTAATCATTCAATAACTCTTAAGTCATCAATATTGTGTCAGGCTCTGTGGGGCAAGTGATGATATTAATAACAATAACAACAATGGCAATACAAGGAATGGAAGACAACAAAGAGGAAGCATTTTGAGGATGACTTATGTGGCAGACTCTGTTTTAGTGGCTTTGCTATTTTAAACCTCTTAGTACACCTAAAATAGTAATTATAATTATTATCATTATTATTATTAATTTTTTGAGTTGGAGTCTCACTCTGTGACCCAGGCTGGAGTGCAGTGGCATTCTCACAGTCACCGGCTTGACCTATTGACCTCAGGCGATCTTTCGATCCCAGTTTTCCAAGTAGCTAGATCTACAGGTACACCACCATCCCCAGCTAATTTTTTTTTTTTTTCTGTAGAGACGAGGTCTTGCCAAATTGCTCAGGCAGGTCTTGAACCCTTGGGCTCAGGCAATCCTCCTGCATCTGCCTCCCAGTGTGCTGGGATTATAGGCGTGAGCCATTGTACCCGTATAAAAAAAATAATAATTATTTTTACTCTCACTTTACAGATAAGGAAAGTGATACTCAGAAAGGCCAAATGAGTTGCCCCAAATCATAGACTTAGCACTGATGCAGGCAGAGTTCAAATCGGGACAGACTGACTCTGGAGCATGTGCATTGTGCGCTATGCTAACCTGCCTTATATAGAAACTAGAAAAGTCTCATCCCATGTCCAAAACTGAAGCTGAAGCTGAAGCCAAAACCCAAACCAAACCAAATCAAAACAAAACTTCACCTCGTTTTTGTGGAGATAATCCACAAATACACATTCAATAGTACATAATTAAGTATAGATCTGTGTGTGGCATAGACTATAAGTTCTGGGAAATTAAAAAGAAGTAGCTCAGTGAACACTGAAATAGAGATAAATCTTGGAAATATTTTAATTTTGTTTTTTAAGTTTTAATTGGAGAATGATTGACATACAAAAAGCTATATGTATTTTATATATATCTTGATGAATTTGAAGATGAGTATACAATAGTGAAAACATCACCATAAACAATGCTATAAACATAATCATCACCTGTAAAAGGTTTTGATGTTTCCTTTCTCTTTGTGATAAAAACATTTAACATAAGATCTACTTTCTTAATATATTTTAAGAATACAATGTGGTCTTGTTAAACATGTATATTATGCTGTAGAGTAGATCTCTAGAAGTTATTCACCTCATATAACTGAAACTATGTATGGCACTGGCATAAAAACAGATTCATAGACCAAGGAAACAGAATAAAAAGTCAAGAAATAAATTCATCTATTTACAGTCAGTTGATTTTTTTAAAATATGCCCATCACACAGCATGGGGAAAGGTGAGTCTCTTTAGAAAATTGTTTCCAGAAAACTGGATATCCACATGCAGAAGAATGAATTTAAAAATAACAAATTTACACATTTCAATTAAATTTAAAATTGTTTTTAGATTTCCTCATCCCCCTTTGCAGCTCCATAAATGAATTACATTGTCATATTATTGGGTTAATACTGGTAAAATGCTGGTGGACACAAAAATGAGAGGAGTAGCTATGTGATGTTTATTTTTGAAAGTGGCTCATTTGACACTGAATAATTCAGTTTTCTCTGTAATAATCAGCAACATGTCTTGAAAAGCTATGTGTGTTTAAAAAATAAACTGTCATCATATCAGGGAATTGAGGGTGAAATGCAATAATATGCTAAAGGAGAGTGGCAAATAAATTTTCATTCAGAAGTTTTCTTTGAAGTAAAACACTTTTTCTGGAATATCAGGACTGAATCACTCTAAAAATGATACTTTGGTACTCATTTCATTTATTTATTGCATTATTATTATTATTATTTGAGTTGAGCTCTCACTTGGTCGCCCAGGCTTAAGTGCAGTTGTGTGATTATGGGTCACCACTGCCTTGACCTCCTGGGCTCAGGTGACCCTTCCACCTAAGCCTCCCAAGTAGCTGGAATTACCAGTGTATGTCACCATGCCTGGCTAACTTTTGATTTTTTATAGAGATGAGGTCTTGCTATGTTGCCCAGTCTGGTCTTGAACTCCTAAGCTCAAGCAATCCTCCCACCTTGGTTTTCCAAAGTGCTGGAATTACAGGCTGAGTCAACACGCCCAGCCTCACTGATTACTTTAGGTGTAGAAGTGGAGTGAACATGTGCTACAGAAAATTTTGTATTGTGGTGCTAAAAGACAGTTTAACTTAGTGGCTGGGTAAAGACAAGGGACTCTTATGGAAGAGAAGACAAGTAAGTGAATATAAGTTTGTTGCATGTTGAGGTTATAACTCAGGTCTACTTTTAGGAATTACGAAATAACCTGTTTCTATTTCTATGGAAATCTGTAACGTTGCTCAATGCTTGCTTTTGTTGTTTTGTAATATCATATTTAAAAACAAAACATTTTATGTCTCTATTAAATCAGTAAAATCAGAATAAAAAATGTTAACTAGAATATTTTATGCTTAATAAGTGAGTTTCTGCAAAACAACAAAAAGACATAGCAATATCAACTTTTACTTTTTTGATACCTATTAAAAAAAAGAAAAACAACAAAAACTTCCTATTGTCTTATTTTATCATTTTGTAAAATAATCGACATAAAAGTAAAAAGTAGAATGCATTGTGTGATTATATTGAATAATTTTTTTAAATGAAAAATGTCCTACATTTTTCTTTATTTCATTCTCTTCTCTTCCTGAACTAGTAAACATTTTATGAGTGATGGGTGCTGGTTTGTGGATAGGTAGTGAGGCCTCTTGACACATACAGGTAGTTTTAAATATAGACTTCTTACAGCCCAGGTGGTGGTCTTCAGAGACTGGGAGAAAGGAAAGGATGAGGAGATGAGATTGAGACTACCACTCTTATTTCATTAAGATTAGCTCCGCTTTCATTTTATTTTTTACTTCTGTGTCTAGTTTATAGAATGACCTAGCCTCAGCATGAAACAATATGGAAATTGCTTTACTTCTTTTTTTTTTCTATTGTTGCTTTCACAATCCACTCTCCCAGATCCTCCATTTCTCTTGGCAATATCTCAAGAATATCTCATGTACTTCCAAAGATTTTTTTTAGCTGTTATATATTCTTTCAAAGTATCATCTTCTGTTCAGTTATTAGAATAGTCTCATCATTAGAATATTATTTTGAGTCTAAATCAATAAATCTCTCGGCCAATTCAAATCCCCCTATGTCCAACTCCTAGTGTACTATAGTTAGACTAATAATGAGGAAAAGTGTCATGGTCTGTCCTTTAGCCCTTGTATTCTTCTTCTTTGCTTGTTTACTCTGTTTCTGAATCTTCTGTGGTCAGGGAACAAGAGGAAAATGGATTCGAGAAAATGGGTAAAATACTCTTTGTCCGGGGCTGATTTAATCTGGCTATCAGGGGTTCCTATATGATAGCCACATTCTGACTCTCTTTTGCAAGAAGCTCTTTCGTAGCTTCTTTGAAGATCCTTCCTCTAGAGACTTCTGTATTGTACCATTCTTTTGGTTTAATTTTTTTTTTTGTTATTTTAGAGGTTACAAATGTATGTTTGTTACATGGACATAATGTATGGTGGTGGGACTTGGGTCTCAGGTGAACCCAGATTTTCTCCAGAGAGTAGACAATATACACAATAGGTAATTGCACCATTCTTTTCTGTAGTTGATATCTTTGGATAACCTCTTACATGGCCTTCTAAGCTCCTATCTTCTGGCACTATACTTTCATTCTTTCTGCTGCACCTATCTCTGGAAGGCAGATATCCTGGGAAGGGTCCCTGCAAGATGACTCAACATACCACAGAATATGCGGTTCACTGGAATTCAAGCAGCATTTCTCTATCCAAATCTGGAAGTGAAGTCTATGCCAAACACTGTCACTGTTCTCTTTTCTTACCCTGTGGGTATGGGAAGCTCTAGTCAGTCACATTTCTTAAGGGTTTAAGGGAAGGTCCAGTTCCAGTCTCCATGTTTTTCAACATTTTAAATAACCTCGACAACTTTCTCAAGCTCTTTCTCATTGTACTCAACTCTGGTGTCATGGTAGAATTAGGCCTCTCATTTCTGTAGCTCAGCAAATTTTCAGGTAGGGGTAAAATACCCACTTCTCCTTCCAGAAAAATCCCTGACCATTCACACCAAGGCATTTCTTTTGATGCTTAACTTAGCTGACTATAGTATTCTCCACTCCTATAAATTCTAAGTATCGTTTTTCATACTAATGAAACTCTGATCGCTCTTACTTAGCCTAGATGGAATGGCAGTCACTGGATCATTTTGCATACTTTTTATTAAAACTTGCAGTGGTATATCTAGTACCTCTGCCTAGAATGTGTGGGAACTTAATGCACATTGCACTCAGTTTTGGGGGCTGAAATTTCTGAGCAGTCAGATGAAGGCCTTTTAACAACAATTACATTTATTTATATTGTTACAAAATATTTTGTCTGAATGAAGAAAAATAGCATTGATTTAGATACAGCGTTGTCATTGGGTCTAGGAATTATTGAAAAGTTTTGCATAAATCATCAAATTCTCACAACTGAAATAAATTATAATAAATAGCGCAGCTATGTTTGTTTTCGAAAATGGGCATATATAACAGCAATTTTCTTTTGTCAACTGCTTGGAAACATTCATCTTTAAAGCTCTTTGTCAATAGTTACAGTGGTATCTTAAGGCAGAATACCCAAATGTAGTTCGTTTTTCTGAACAAAGTTTTATAAGGCACTCTTATCAAATTCTTAGTGAAGAAATATTTTAAAATTTTCTTAACACTGTCTTTGTACAAAGCTCCCTTCAACCCATATCTCTGGTGAATTGAATGGCTTTTTTATAGCCCCCCTTACGGAATTTAAATTAAAATTCTGATTCTTCACTTTTGCTTTTGTTGTTTGGATGTGTGTTTTCTGAGCTTTGGGAACAAACTTTTACCTCCCTTTATTGTCACAGGTTAATCCCCTGGAACCAAACTCAATCTAAGCATAAATAGAAGGAAATATAGAACATCATAAAACAAAATTAATGCCTACAACCTTCACCTGGATTTCACTTTGCAGATTCACCTAGTTCATCTTCCCCACCTGAGGCATATTATCAGGGATGGCAGTGAGTATGATATATTGATGTCTGTCCACTGGATATTACACAGAGAACAAAGAACTAATGTCACATGATTTTAGATGTATCTGTCTTAAGCTGATATGTTCTCAATGGTCTTTCAGATAAAGACACATAAAAGAAAATGATGACCTTCAATTTTATGGTAGTGGTTTACTCTCTGAGAATGCTCAAATAAAAAACAATGCAAGAATGGAGGCCACTGCATTTTTTTCTACATCCAAAAAATTTCTTGTAACCCTAGGATAGCAATTTTTATATGACTATAGTTAATTTGCAGGCATTGAAAATATATAACTTTTAAATTAGATAGAAATAGAACTTATTAATAATTTCAAATGTCGGTTGTAATATCCATAATTTCAAAATAAATAGTAATGGTGTTATTTCTCACATCATCATAAAGACATACCTTCTAATTAGGATTTAGTATGATCTAATGCAAAAATAAGGGATGCTAATAATGGTTAATAAAACTGCAAAATATTCAACATTTTTCCTTCTTCTATTAACTACTAAACTGGGAACACAAAATGGGAAAATAAAATTGCTCAAATCCTGGAGTACTAATGTCATTTTTGTATTTACCTTGGACTATGACTTAGCAGCCAGTTCAAAAGATCTTATCAGGAATGATGAACATACCACTATCTGAGGTGATTACACTTTTTGATATCATATTTGAAAACAAATTTCCTATGAAGAATTTCAAATGGGCTAAATCCAAATAGCCATTTCGCCAAAGGCAATACACAGATGAAAAACAAAGTCACAGAAAGATGTTTCACATCATATGTCATTAGGGAATTGCAAACTAAAACAATATACCCCTGCACACCTGTTAGAATAGCAAAAATCTGAAACACTGAAAATACCAAATGATGGCGAGGATGTGGAGCCACAGGGACTCTCGTTCATTGCCGGTGGGAGTGTAAAATGGCACAGTCACTTTGGAAGTCAGTTTGGCAGTTTCTTATAAAACTACAGCATACTTTTACCTCATGATATAGTAGTTGTGCTTCCCAGTATTTACTCAATGGAATTGAAAACCTATGTTCGCACAAAAACTTGCATACAGATGTTTATAGCAGCTTTTGTCATAGTTGGCAAAACTTGGAAGCAACAAATATGTCCATCAGTAGATAAATTGATAAATAAACCAAACTATTGTATATCCAGACAATAAAAATGTTATTCCATGTTAAAAAGAAATGAGCTATCAAGTCATGGCCATTTAGATTTGGCCCATTTTAAAATTATTTGTTTCCTTATTTTTGAGTTTTAAGAGCTCTATTTATATTTAAGCCCTTTATTCTCTTCCCTCAAAACCATAGCTATTTATGTTGCTCTATGTCCCAGAATAGAGGAATTCTGATGTCTGCTTCTTCCCTTTTATGCTTTCAGATTTGTTTGTTTTTTGGAAACTTCAAATGATTGTTTATTCAACAAACTTCTGAGCATTCCTAAAGTCTCATGGTTGTTTCTCATGCTACATCCCGGCCATAATTAGACGCCCTTACCATAGACATTCTCACAGTAAATCTCTAGAACTCTTGATTTTAATATGTTAATTCAAGACAGCACAGGGAGGTATCATCCGTATTCTAAGTGAGTTGACCTTACATTTTTTTTCATTATAGTTTACTTCTTTTTATTCTCTAGTTGTCTTGTTCAGACTGCATCAGGATGTTAAGAGAGAGAAATCAGGTTTGTTAGATTAAAGCATGTGTCCTAAACAATAACTATCCTGTGCTTTAACTTATTTCTTTTTTCTTTCTGTAAATTTTGCTGCCTGAGCTCACCATGCCTGCCTGGTTGATGAATATAAAAATAATTAAAGTTTCAACAACATTCACACTGAGCATTTAGTGAAACTCACACTGTGGAATCACAGAAAGCAGGTGCAATTCCCATTGTCAAGATTGATAATGTGTAATGTTGCTCAAGACAGGAAGAGCCTAATGCTGTTATCTCATGTAAACATCTGCCAATATAAAGTAAGTTTTAGCCACTAGATACTTCTTGTGAATGTATCTTCATGGACAAGTGCCATAGATTATTGAGGATTCTGATGATTCTAAAAAAAAAATGGTAGTCAAGGACTTACCAACATTAAGGTAGAAAAAATAAGCTAGTAATCTACAGTTTAGGTATTACACAATGATCGTTATTATACTAATTATTCAAATATGGTAATGGAGAATGAATGTTTTGCCAATACTGCATAACCTTATGATTTATTTTTTGCTATACTGTTGCTACAAATTAATTTTCATCCTCTCCATAAGAAAGTGTCAAACTGGTATAAGTTGATAAAAACATGGATAAAAGGAAAGTATTAAATTAGGATAATTTTAATCTATTTTGTTGGAGTATTATTTTACCTCAAAGAGGCAATTTGAGAGACAGTGACAACTTTGATTATTAAATCACAAATATCTACACTTAACAGATGGCTGTTCGAGGAACTGGACTTCATAAAAGAGCTTTCAATCTGGGGGCTTGCTACTTTAAAGTTCCCAGAGGAGGCATATCATTGGAGGGAACCTATTTTCAGAGAGTTCTATGATCATGAAGTAATTTTTTCCTTCTGGGTATAGAAAGACTCTTTTGGGGAGGAAGGCTCTGGTCTCCAACAGTAACATTTTAGGATTGATATTTTATATAACTTGATATTAAATGATTAGGATTAATATTTTATCCACGTGGTCATTAAACTTAAGTCTGTAATATTTGCTTGGGTTATTAAACAGTAATATTAGGTAATGTCTTAAAATAATCATTGTTATGGAGTTAGACTATTTTTCTACTAACATTTCCTGTGTTTTTAAGGATAAAGAAAGAAACAAGAGTGGCTTCCTTCCAGGACTGGTGTGTGTGCATGTGTGTGTTTTTCTGATAATAATAAAATTAATGACTAGACTGACTAAAAGAATGCCAGTGGTTAAAGACTGAAATAAAAAGAAACTCTATTTTTCAAGAACTACATTACAAATAAAAGTGGAAAAAATAGATATTTATATTGGACAGCCCCTGTATTCTCTAGCCATTTTAAATTCAAAGCATACTGCTTGATCAGAATATATCCAATATTTTTCTGAAGTTTTGTGAAACCAGAGTTTGAAATGAAACTAAAGAACTGCAAATGATCGATCTCATATTTCAGGGTAAAATTACTATATGAGCCATCTTCGAACATACAGTTTAGTATATACTTCCCAGGCAATAGAGTTCCTGCATGTCACTTCACAAATATTCACTCAAAGATAATTAAGTGCTTGAATTCATAAAACTGTTTGTATGCATCATTTCAGATGAGATTGTTACACATCTGCAACCTCAGTTTTTAAGATGGGATAGGAAAAAGAATAAATAAAGGGGCAGAGAAGGTGTTTTAGACCTACTTGCAAAAGTCAATGGCTGTTTTAGATATGAATTGAAAGCAAAGGTTCCCTTCAGTAAAATAAGCAGTGAGCAGTAACAACACATCTAAAAAAATTGGGTCCATTTAGATATTAATTTAAAAATTCAGGCTGGACATGATGACTCATGCCTGTTATTCTAGCACTTTGGGAAGCTGAGGAGAGAGGATAACTTGAGTCTAGGAATTAGAGACCAGCCTGGGCAACATAGTGAAACACCATCTCTACAAATAAATTAGTAAATAAAAAATTTTTTAAATTAAAATCCTTTCATTTTTTATAAAGTTATAAATTAATCTAATTCATTTAGAGAACATCCCACCGAATGAAACCAGATTTCATGAAGCTATATTTGAATAATAATATTATCCATTTTTAAAGAAAAAGAAGATCTTTTTGCAAACTGTGTGAGAGATGTTCTGGCTAAGAGTTAATGTAATAAATAGAACACATAAATAAGCAAATAAAAAATTGTTTGAAACATTATTTAAGATCTCTACTAGACATTCCTTGAGACAAAATTTGTATGTGATGTAAGAAAATATGAAAGCACTGAAGTGTGACAGATATATCTCTTTGAGTAAAAATAAGAGTCAAGCCAGAAATGATGCCTTACTTCTACAAAAATATCAAACAGTGAATTTTGTTTTTTACTTAGAAGGTAATCTTGAAAACTAACTTAAAGTTCAAGGTTAATCCAGATATTTTCCTAAGAATTGCATAGAAGAATACATATTAAGAAAACAGCCTATTTTTTGTAGCCATATTGATCACAATGTCTATGAATATGTTAATTTTCAAAGTATGTGATGGTAAAATCATTAGCAAAGAAATTTCTCTCTTTTTCTTGGTTAGTCTAGTTAGGGGGTCCATCAATCTTGTTTATGCTTTCAAAGAAACAGCTTTTTGTTTTCTATATATTTTTTGTACTATATTTTTGTCCTCTATGTCCCCAAATTGAGCTTTTATTTTAGTGATCTGAATTCATCTGTAAAAGTTAGGGTTTTGGTGATCTTGTTTTTCCAGCTTCCTTAGGTGATTTGTCAGGCTGTTGGCTTGTGATCTTTTCATTTTCTTCATGTGTGTTCATAGAGATATGAATTCACCTCTTGGTACTGTTTTCATGGCATCCCAGTAATTTTGGTAAGATGTTTCTTCATTTGTTTCCAGGAATCTTTTAATTTCTGTTTTGATTTCTGTGTTGACCCAGGAGTTGTTAAATGCAACAGAACAAGTTGCAATTGACCTCGAAGAAGCACAAAAGATTATCAGAGATTACTATGTACACTTGTATGGAAATAAACTTGAAAACATAAATGAAACGGAGGACTTTTTGACATCACACAATCTCCCCAGGGTGAAACAAGAAGAAATCAAGACCCTAAACAGACCAATAACAACGCAGGAAATCGACTATGTCATAAGAAAACTACCTACAAAACAAAACAAAACAAAAAACCTTGGACCAAATGACTTTTCAGCAGAATTCTACAAAACATGCAAGGAGGAGCTGACTCCAATCCTACTGAAAGTATTACAGGCAATTGAGAAAGATGGAACTCTCCCCAAATCATTTTCATGATGTTAACATCACATTGATACCCAAACCGAGTAATGATCCAACAAAGAAGGAGAACTACAAGCCAATATTCTTGATAAACACAGATGCTAAAATTCTCAACAAGATTCTAGCAAACCAGATCCAACAACACATCTCAAAAATCATCCACCAAGTAAGCTTCATCCCTGGGATGCAGGACTGATTCAACATTTGCAAGACCATAAGCATAATTAAATACATCAACAGATGTTAAAACAGAAACCACATGCTTATATCATTAGATGTGGAAAAAGCTTTTGGTAAAATCCAGCGCCCCTTCTTGATAAAAACCCTCGAACATCTTGGCATAGATGGAACATACTTCAAAATAGTAACAGACATCTGTGAGAATCCCACAGTCAACATACTGCTAAACAAACAGAAAGTGGAACCATTTCACCTGAAAACCAGAACAAGACAAGGATACCCACTCTTATCACTCCTGTTCAACATAGTATTGGAAGTCTTAGCTAGAGCAATCAGACAAGAGAAGGAAATCAAGGTACACAAGTAGGAAAAGAGGAAGTTAAGTTATCCCTCTTTGTAGATGACATGATTTTATACTTTAAAAATCCTAGAGAATCTGTCAAAAACCTCTTTGCATTGATAAAGAACTTTGGCAAGGTATAAAATAAATGTGCAAAAGACAGTTGCATTCTTATACGCCAACAATAAACAACAGAACCCCCCAAAAGCACAATTCCATTCACAATAGCCACACAAAAAAAGAAAGACCTTGACATCTTCCTAACTAGAGGAATGAAAGACCTTTACAATGAAAACTACAAAATTCTGCTCAGTGAAATCAAAGATGGCACAAACATATGAAAAAATATCCCATGCTCATGATTTGGAAGAATCAACATTGTTAAGATGTCCATCCTACCCAAGGCAATCTACAGATTTAATGCAATACCCATTAAATTCCTAGCATCATTCTTCTCAGACCTGGAAATGACAATACAGCAATTCATATGGAAACATAAATGACCACAAATAACCAAAACAATCCTCAGCAAAAACAAACAAACAAACAAAACAAAACAAAACAACAACAGCAAAAAAACCAAGTTGGAGATATCACACTCTCGGACTCTACTCAAACAACTCATCTTCGACAAAGCCTCCACCATCAACCACTGGGGAGAAGAGAATCTATTCAGTAAATGGTGCTAAGAAAACTAACCACATGCAGAAGATTAAAACAAGACTCATACCTATCCCCATACACAAAAATCAACTCTATATGAATCAAAGACCTAAATGTAAAACTTCAAACTATAAGAACCTTAGAAAACACAGGAGGCACCTTTATGAAAATTGGGCCGGAATTGGTGGCTCAGCCTGTAATCCTGCGCCTTTGGGAGGTTGAGGTGAGTAGATTGCCTGAGCCCGCGGGTTTGAGACCTGCCTGGGCAGCGAGACCTCATCTCTACAATAAATCAAAAAATCAGCCAGGTGTGGTAGCAAGCGCCTGTAATTCCGTCTACTTGGAAGGCTGAGGCGGAAGGATCACCGGAACCCAGCAGGTTGAGGCTGTGGTGGCCGGGAGCGGCCACTGCACTCCAGTCTGGGCGACAGAAAATTGGAACTGGCAACCAATCCCTGATCAAAATCCCAAGCGTGCCATGAGAGATGAGATAGACAAGTGAGACCTCATCAAACTGAAAAGTTTCTTAAAACCATCAAGAGATCAGGGAGCCCACAGTATGGGAAAAAATATTTGCCAACAGTATATCTGACAAAGCCCTAACATCTAGGATCTATAAGAAACTCAAACATGCCGAAAAGAAAACAGAAACAACCCTATTAAAAGTGTGCAAAAGACATGAATAGACACATATCAAAAAAAGACACACGAGCAGCCAACAGATACTTGAAAAAATGCTCAGCCTCACTAGTCATCAAAGAAATGCAAATTAAAACCACACTGAGATGCTACCGAATCCAGTTAGGATGGCCATCATCAATAACTCAAAAAACAAAAGATGCTAGAGAAGATGCGGGGAAAAGGAAACACTTCTACACTGTTGGTAGGAGTGTAAACTAGTACAACCTCTGTGGAAAACAGTTTGGTGTTTTTTAAAAGATCTAAAAATTGACCTTCCACGTGACTCTGCCATTCCCCTACTTGGAATATACCCGGAAGAACTCAAATCACTCTATGAAAAAGATACCTGCACATGCATATTTATTGCAGCATTATTCATAATAGCAAAAACATGGGACCATCCATGCTGCCTATCCAAAGAGGACTGAATAAAAAAAAAAAGTAGTACATATACACAATGGAATATTACACAGCCACACAAAAGACAAAAGTATGAACTTCGCAGCAACTTGGATGGACTTACAATCTATCCTACTGAGTGATCTATCACAGAAACAAAGAACTGAGTACCATATGTTCTTAATTATAAGTGAACCTTGAACAATTATCATAATTCTATAAGAAAGGGATTCATTATAGTGAAAAATTGCCAGGGGAAGGGGGGGGGGATTGGTAGTAATGAGAGATTGCCAAGTGGAGGGGGCACACCTCATCAACAAGGGTACCAGCATAATGGACATTTGTAAATCAAATCTGAATTGTGCCACACATCTTCAAAATTAAAAATAAAAAAAGAATATTCTGAGAAAATAAATTTGTGTGTATGTAGGAACACAGTATTTATTGGGAAAAAAATAATGCAGACAGGTTGGACAGGTACCTTACCTCAAGTTCTTTGAGCACTGCTAATGCCTATACTGGTACCAAACATTTACCAACACTTTGAATAAAGAGTTTCATCTTGATATTTTGAAATTACTCTGAATAGTAAACAGCCACATTAATTTTTAAAGTGTTGTTTAAATATCTAATTTAAAAAGTATTTAATAAAGTGAGATGTGCTTTTGTAAGCTAGATTTATTAAACAGAAATATTCTGGCTTAGTTTGGGTAGTTGCTGTTCAGAATTTTAGAAAGTAAATAAATTTTTTTTTGTTTTAAAATTTTACATGTGTCCAAAGATGATGCTATGACAAATTGAAAATTTTGATGTGAATGAGGGCAGTGATCCTCTTAAAGATAAAATAAAAAGAATCCCCCTTGAAGTGATTTAGCTATCATAGATATTTTTAAGACAGAACACAATGATGTATCAACTATAATGTAAGATGGAATATGTTAACATGCCATTATAACATTGCTTTAGAGAAAATAAAGTGTAAGGTTTATGTAAAAAGAGGGACGGTTTATGTATGTATCCTTTGAGACATCTAGATCATTAATATTATGAAAATAGCACAACTGATGGTTCAGAAAACTAAAGATCAAGCATCTGTTTCACAAAAAAAAATTCAAAATGCATACAGGACTGAAGGTGGACTAACATTTTACTCTTCACATGCTATAAAGCAAGTTGATCGCTCAACACAAGGAAACATAATTCAAAGATTTCACCAACAATAGCATAGAAACACTGTACTAAAATTCCCTCTTTGGGATTGTTTTCGGGTTTTCTTCTACTAAGAAATAGCCCATGCATACAGTTAAGTATATATCAATTCATGCAAACAGATATATTTGCCCTTTGTATTCATATTATCATGTGAGTCTCTTTCTGAAAACATGTGACACCAAGGAAAGATAAGATACTGAACCAAAGTGGTATCTTTGTGACTAAGTCAATAGTTTTTTAAAAATTGAGATACCAATCTTACTCATAAAAATTATAATAAATATTTGTACAAATACAGATGTATTTAGGAGTAGAATGCAAAATCTTTTTAACTTTTAAAAATAAACCAGATAATTTCATAGAAACTTGAGTTTTTGTTTTATTTTGTTTTTGTTTGTTTTTTGAGTTAGGGTTCCACTCTGTTGCAGAGTCTGGAGTGCAGTGGCATGATATCGGCTCATTGCAGCCTCTACCTCATGGCCTCAACCTATCCTTCCACCTCTGCCTCCCAAATAGCTGGGATTAAAAGTGCATGTCAACATACCTGGCAATTTTTTTGATTTTTTCATAGAGATGGGGGTCTTACTAAGTTGCCTGGGTTGGTCTCAAACTCCTGTGCTCAACTGATCCTTCCACCTGGATCTTCCAAAGTGTTGAGATTACAGGTGTGAGCCACTGTGCCCAGTGAAACTTGAGCTTTTGAAAAGATTCAGTGTGATACATTCAAGCTCAGAAGGCATGCTCATTCTGTCTCTTTGGCTATTAAGAGTCATTTCTTAGATAAGTTAGAGAAAGACATATGGAGTCCAATCATCTTACCGTCCCTACAAGCCTTTTTAAAAAAAATATCTAGCTTAACTGAGGCATAATTGGCAAAATTGTATATATTTAAGATGTACAATGTGATAATTTAATATGGGTATACATTGTGAAACAATTACCACAATCAAACTAATCAACATATCCATCGCCTTACCATATACCTCTTTTTGTGGTATGATCACTTAAGATCCCTCTCTTAACAAATTTCAAGTATACAATACGGTATCGTTGAACTATAGTCCACATGCGCTACATTAGAGCTGTAGAACTTATTTATCCTACATAACTAAAAGTTTGCACTCTGACCCACGTCAACCCAGTTCATCCTCTCTCCAGCCTTTGATAACCACTATTCTACTCTCTGTTTCTATCAAGTTCTACTTTTTTTAGATTTCACATATAAGTGAGATCAAGCAGAAATTGTGTTTCTGTGTCTGGCTTATTTCACTTAGCATAATGTCTTCCAAGTTCATTCTTGTTGTTGCAAATAGTGGAATTTCTTTATTTTTTATAGATAAATAATATTCCATTGTGTGTATGTACTTTTTATCTTTTCACTGATGAATACTTAGATTGTGTCCATATTTTGGCTATTATAAATAATGCTGCAATAAACATGGGAGTGAAGATATTTCTTCAACATACTGGTATTTTTTCTTTGGATAATATGTATAAGTGAGACCTATTTTGAATTTTTTGGAGAAACCTCCATACTATTTTCCATAATAACATGCCAATTTACATTCCCATCTACAACGTACAAGGTTTCCCTTTTCAATCCTTATTATCTCTTGTCTTTTTTATAATAGCCATTCTAACAGTTGGAAGGTGGTTTTAATTTGCATTTCCTTGATGGTTAGTAACACTTCTATTAGCTTTTTGATTGTATAATATCAGGAGATTTCTGTCATGGGACTTATTTAAACAGAACCTAGACCATCATTTTGATAAGATGTTACAGGAGAAAATAGATTTTCAGTTGAATTCAAGTTTCTTTCCAACTTTAAAACTGTTTCTAACTTCTATATTTAACAAAACTAGGTGGTCCTTTGTTACTCCTTGAAAGAAATGAAACTTTACATGCATTTTCAGTAGTTTGATCCTTTATTTATTTCCTACAGGACATCTAAAGTTTTTAAAACTTTAGTTGACTCAAAATTTAGCATGTAAAAAATAACCCTTTAAAAAAGATTGTTTATCAAATTGCTTTGATAATAATATTTATTTCTTTGAGCAATACATTTTGAGAAGCAAATACTAATAGGTTTCATAATAGCACTAGTTTGCAGTCTATAATTTCTTCAGTGTTACATGTTACTTTGTTATTTGTACATAAAATGCATCAGATTAACATTTTTTGTTTTCTAACACATTTAACAGATATAGAGAAAATAGCATTTTTTCCTATCTCTCTGCATAGAATCAGATATGTGAAGAATAATGAAAAAAATGTGTGTATTTATAAGTATGTATAAACTGCAAATAGTATGTGGATGTCTATATTCCCTTGTACATAGTGAGTGTTACTAACAAAGTGTTTAAGAGCTGAAGACTCATTTAAAAGACTCCGTGCCTTCCGATAGGATGGAAATTAGTCAGTTGTTCAGCGGTCTTCTAACAAGTGTTTTTAAAGCCGAAGATAAACAGAATTCCTGGTGGAGACAATGATTATTTCCAAAGTTTGCAGAAGCTAGCATCTTTGAATGTTGGGTCATTACTGATTATTAAGAGCCTTTTTGTCTAGTTATCCTGCTGTGCCTGCCATCTTACTGTGAAAAGCAGGAACTAGTGTGGCACAACGGGAAACCAAGCATAGCATGTTTCCAGAGACCATAACACTCTAAAATTTCCTGTGATTTCCCCACATGCTCATTTAAGAATGCTAATGTGTCTATCTTTTGTGTACGTGTGTGTAGAGGGGAGGTTTCTGATGAAGACTATTACTTAAAATGCTGCTTAAGAAACATAACAAAATAATACTTATAATGACAAGAATGATGGTGATAAATGTGTGTGGGAATTAACTTTTTCTTTCCTTACAGATTTTAAAGTGCAATAATTGAGTCTGATCATTGATTGGATTTGGAAATATGTTAGCTACTTTATTATACCAGAGTAAATTTTATAAATTTTCCTTCTAGGAAAATGTAGTTTGTACCACAATCTCAGACTGTGCCATTTGTCTTAAAGGTTTTTAATTTATAGATTGTCTTGGAGGTCCCTTCCAACTATTATATTTTATGATTTTGATTGGAAAGTATTTTTCACATTAGCTTATCTGAAACATCATAAGATGGTAAATGCAGGCACATTATGTATTTTGAGTTTCTCACATAGTTGGGGCCCTACTATAAGATTCTGAAGTGGTATAAGTATCCAGAGGGTTAAAAATACTTTGGACAATATTGAAAATGTTTCATAGTAAATACACGAGAATAATATGTAGCACTGAGTGAAGTCTAAAGTAAACTATGGACTTTGGGTGATAATGATGGGTCAATAGAAGTTCAGTTATAACCAGTATACCACTCTGGTGCAGGATATTGATAGTGGGGGAAGCTGAGAATGTATGGAGAGAGGAAAAATCTCTGTGCTTTCTGCTTAGTTTTTTTGTGGGCTTAAAACTGTTCTAAAATAAATACATTATTTAAAAAAAATGTTTATTAAAAAAGAATCTGGCTGGGCGCAGTGGTTCACACCTGTAATCCCAGCAATTTGGGAGGCTGAGGTGGGAGGATTGCTTGATCCCAGGAGTTCAAGCAACATACCTGGGCAATATAGGAAGACCTCATCTCTTATTTTTTAAAAATATACAAATTTTAAAAAGAATATGTAAAATACAATGATAAGTGCTATGCTTACTTAACTTTGGAAATTATTATGATGAAAATTTGTAATTTATTTAAAACATTTAAAAAGTCTTGTTTTTTTTCAGGTCATATGGAATGAAACTAGTATTGAATTTTATATTTCAGCAATAATATGAGAATGAACCAATTTTTTAAAACTCAGAGTAAAAGAGACACTAGATCTGATTAGCCTGAGGCTATGAAAAATAGCTAGAACACATAGAACACATCTGTACTAACGCTAAAGCATATGCTAATTAAGCTTGTGAAGCACTGACCCAGAGTTTTGAAGAAATGGAATAGAGAAATGAATAAAACCATGCAGTCTTGTTCACTAAAATATTACTGGGAAATAAAACCAAATATCTTAGAACCCTCAATAACATAACATACTAGTGTGGCTAACAATAGCAATATACTCTTGAGTGTATGCTTTGTGTTAGGCAAACTATTTTATTTTATTTTTTAAATTTTTAATTTTTTTTTGAGTTGGAGTCTCATTCTGTCGCCCAGACTGGAGTGCAGTGGCCGCTCCCGGCCACCGCAGCCTCAACCCGCTGGACTCCAGCAATCCTTCGCCTCAGCCTTCCAAGTAGCTGGATTACAGGTGTGCGCTACCACACCCGGCTAATTTTTTGGTTTATTGTAGAGATGAGGTCTCACCAACTTGCCCAGGCGGGTCTCAAACCCGCGGGTTCAGGCAATCCACTCACCTCAGCCTCCCAAGGCGCCGGATTACAGGCTGAGCCACCGAGACCGGCAGGCAAACTATTTTAGATACTTTATATCTATGAATTTATAAAGCACAGTGAGAAAGATACTATATGATTGTTTGTGGTAAATAAACCTTTACTCAATGAATTTATAAAGTATGGCTGATTGGAGAGTATCATATATGTTATACAACTCCCTGATGTGTAAAATGGTGATGCTTTATAACATTAACACCATGCTGTGTGAAGTAAACTGCGTACCTTATTGACATCTGTGATCCTTGCTTCCTTGCATTCTTAAAATAACTAGTGATACTTTGTACTGAGATCTCTGATATGTTTGCATCTTGTTTGATAATCTGATGCTTTATGTTTGCTCAATTTGAAATGCTATATTGTCAAATTATAGTAAAAGGTGGTATAATGTCGACTTTCAGTTCTAGTACTTTAAAATTATCTATGTGATCCTGGACCAGTAAAACACTTTAATTAAAATTGATTTCAAAATATTGCTTTTTATTGTTTTGTAGGGTAAGTCATTCCTCTCTCTATTTTTCTTTCTTCAAAGAATTCTTGGTGTTTTTTAAATTTCCTATACCAAGTTATATTTAATATAATTTTGATCATGTACCAAAAAGATAATTTTTTTTTTTTTTTTTTGAGTTGGAGTCTCACGCTGTCGCCCAGGCTGGAGTGCAGTGACCGCTCCCGGCCACCGCAGCCTCGACCTGCTGGGCTCCGGCGATCCTTCCGCCTCAGCCTTCCGAGTAGCTGGAACTGCAGGTGCGTGCTACCACGCCCGGCTAATTTTTTGATTTATTGTAGAGATGAGGTCTCGCCAAGTTGCCCAGGCGGGTCTCGAACCCGCAGGCTCAGGCAATCCACTCACCTCAGCTTCCCAAGGCGCGGGACCACTGAGACTAGCTCAAAAAGATAATTTCATAGATGAAATATTGTACTTATGACAAGGTAACTTTCTATCCCAGGACATCAATATTTTTTCTTCATTTCTCCAGGTCTCTCCATTTTTGTTTTTCAGAGACATTTCTGAATTTTTATTTAGTGAACATCTATAAATCACTTAAGTTTAAAAGCACTAATGTTGTTTTAATTCTTTAAACTAATATAAGTTATAACTTTCCTTTAAATGTTTTGTATTTTTCAACAATTAAACAATAATGCATGTTTCTTTGTAACGAAGGTATATAAAAAAAAGTTGCAATTGTGCCTTGCTTCCTTCATTGTCCTTGTACATTTTGCACCCCAGTATTCTTCAAAAACTTTTTTCTTTGTGCTGATATAAACATAGACAAACACACACACACACAAATGCACATACGCAGGTGTTTGTTTCTTTAAAATGGCATTAAGTAATTTGCATGTATTTTACTTTGTTCACTGCTTAGTAATTGCTGTTACATGGAAAAGGTTTTACTTTTATGAATGCAGTTTTATGTCATTTTCAGGAAAATTATTATATGTAACCAATGCTAATAACATCCATATTCTTACTTTCCATAAATATATATATATTTATTTTTCTTACATTAATGAGAACTTAAGTAAAAACTTGTTTGAGGCCGAGCTCGGTGGCTCAGCCTGTAATCCCCGTGCTTTGGGAGGCTGAGATGAGTGGATTGCCTGCGCCCACGGGTTCGAGACCTGCCTGTGCAACTTGGCGAGACCTCATCTCTACATTAAAAAAAAAAAAAAAAAATTAGCCGGGCGTGGTAGCGCGTGCCTGTAATTCCAGCTACTCAGAAGGCTGAGGCGGAAGGATCTCCGGAGCCCGGCAAGTCAAGGCTGTGGTGGCCGGGAGCCGCCACTGCACTCCAGTCTGGGCGACCGAGTGAGACTCCAACTCAAAAAAAAAATAAAAAATAAAAACTTGATTGAGAATCGTGTTGAGAAATTACTAAAATTTTTTAGAAATCCTAATGTTTGGGGGAATTTTAATATATTTTCTCTTATTATTGTAATCAGAGAAATATGCATTTTTTTCAAGATTGCCAAAATTTTTTTGTTGTGTAATTGGAGAAGAAACACCATCGTGATTTATCATAATAAAATACCGTAATATTATAATTTATCAATGGCTATTTGAATAATAAAAGGACAGATTATGTTAAATTTGCTAATGTTTGACAATTTTTCATATTAAAATAAATAATACCAGTTCAATTACTTTTAAAAATTATACTTGCTTTGAATTCTTTCTCTTGCTTAGGGTTTAATTTGAATGTTCCATGGCATTAATTTATTGATTAAAAGAGTAAAGCCATAAGTTTTACTCTGGGTGTGGTTTTGTGAAATAGCACATATTAAGATAACATATTGAAGACACCATAGACTAAATGGTATGTATTAAGAAACTATTATGTACAGTATATAATGTACAGTACTCATTATGTACAGTATATAAATATAAATATGGTCATTTATCTCTAAATTTTCTCTAATCATAATTTAAATAGGGATCTTTCATTAATGTTATTTAGAAATTTTTACATGTTTTTGAATGGTTCGGATTACTTGTGACTGGTTTTTGTTGTAATTTGGGGAAAAAATCTGGTTAATAACATCCAGTCAGTGTATGTGCTTTTTTATTATTTCTGCTTCTAGTTGTTTATTGATATTTTCTTTATATATCAGTGTAGGATCAATTTTAATAATTGCTTCTTAAATTTTAGAAAAAAATATTTAAATAAATTTTTAAGGTTCACTAAATTAAATAAACATAAATCCAGACCCATATCCATATACCTGAGTCCTTGTATGTGCATGGGCACATGCACACACACACACACACACACACACACACATGCATATACACACACACTGTTAAGCAACCTTCACAATACCAGATGTCCCTAATATATGGTCCATGAGCCCCGTGGAGACTTAAGAGTGTTTCAAGGGGTTTACATTTCAAACCTATTTTCGTGATAGTACTATAATGCTATTTGTGTGTTTTTGCTATGTTGATCTTCAGACTCAGAAAGAGGAGAGAGGAAGGGGTGAAGGAACAAAAAATTCCCTATCGAGTACAATGTACATAGGTGGGAGTAGTGGGTACACTTAAATCCCACACCAAAAACTATTTGTATCCCTTAAAGCTATAATAACAAAAAAGATATTTAGACTGATGTTGCAAAAGCATTGATAGGTCAAATGCCTGACTCGTCAGCATGAATGAAGGCATATACATGCTGTTGAATTAGCATTACTGTAATCTTTATCATCATATACTCACAGTAAAAAAAAAAGTCAGTTTTATTAAGAATGTTTTGTCGCAATAATAAAAATTATAAATTTTAAAAATATTAGCTTTGTTTATATTTTTTATATTTTAATAAATGTAAATATTTCAATAAACATACATATTTTTAACAAAGAAGTTCTGCTGCAAGTCAAAATATGATTGTCCCTAGGGAAATTACTTGTCAGATTGAGGTGTAGTATGAGCTAGCCACATTTTTCATGGAACACTATGCTTATCTGGCAGAGTGACTGGCAAGCAATCTATGATTATTTAGACATGGGTATTTGATTTCCTTGCCCCCCAAAAAGTGAATATTCCACTAAAAGGAAAAATAACTGACAGTATTATAGCCAAAATGAAAACTATGTCAGGTAAGAGAAAACTTGAGCACTGAAAAGTTTTAATATGCCACCCTTAGCATGACAATAACTCAATATTTAAAGACTTCTCTGATGAGATTGGTGGGGATATGAACAAATGTGACCTTTTTGATGTTATTGTGATTCTTAATAATTCACTATCACCATAAATGTGATGTATTATGTGATACTTTACATTAATTATTGAAAGAAGGTATCATCTTCTTTAATGAAACAGTAATAGGCAAACATGCAAACACATTTATGAGGGAGGATCCCCCCCAACCCAGTTTTATTTATTAAAAAGTGTATATTTATGCTTACTTGTTTAAACTTCAGTCACCTTCAAAGTACTCTCCATTTGATGCAATACACCTATCGAAATGCTTTTTCCACTGCTCAAAACAGTTTTTGAACACGTCAATTTTCGATACCTGTTACTGCTTCTGCCATTTTTTGTTTCACTTCTTCCACATCTGCAAGGTGTTTTCCTTTGAGGACCTTTTTCATTTTGGGAAACAAGCAAACACAAAAAAGTCGCTCAGGTACGATCAGGTGAATAGGGAAGGTGAGGCATGGGGATCATGCTGTTTTGGGGCAAAAACTGCTGAAATAGTCAGCATGGTGTGGGCAGGCGAGCTTATAAATCAACCATCATGAAATGGGCAAATGCATTGAAAAAAAATCTCCCCCCCCCCCCGCCAAAAAAAAATACACTGAAGTCAAACACAGTCTCTCACAATGGGTGCACTGATGCCTGTGGCTTCCTAGTACACTTACCTAACAGGGGATGGATGCCTATACTAGGAAGGCATGCTATCTAAAAAATAATTCTGAGGCTTTTTTGGTTCCCCTTCAAATGATGAAATATTTAAAATATTATAAAAATGATTAGTGAATGTAAAAAGTATTATTGTCACAAAGCAGTCTTTAAATAATGAATTTGCATTATAAAACAAATGGCCAAATAAATCTGTGATGATAAAAACTGATTTTCCAAACAAAATGCACAATTCAATTATTAGTTTTATCTTCTTTGGGGAAAACACTAGATAAGTTATAGATGAGAAGTAAGAGTCAATCTATCAAGTATGACATTATAATTATAGCAAATATCTTAGTAGGAAACGTCAATTGATTTCTATACTTAGGATCTCTTTTCCTTTTAGTCTCATTTATCAGCTTGGCAACTGTGAGTAACCTTCATGGTTTTCTAGTCTTGTTATCACTTTAAGTAAGAGATGTTATGTTTCACTTATCCAAAAAAGATATTTAGCTGGTCTAATCCAAGCCGTGAAGGAAAATAGCAGCAACTATAAGGGAAATAGGATGCATTTAAGCTATCTTTCCAAGAAGTGTCAAACTTTTTAGCAAAATTTCCCCAGTAACAGGATGATTGGACAATCAAATCTGTTCATACTCATACTCTGCTCTTAATAGTTTTAGGTGAAACACATAACTAGAGATGCTAACACATTATTTGAATTTCACAGCTACTTTCTTCTTGATGTATAGGTGCTTTCCAAACAGTTGCTTCAGACATGGTAATTGTGCTCACTAGACATATGTAAACATGCAATTGAGTCTAGTGTTCTCAAATTTCAAACTAGAATAACAGTATGGGTGATCCATGCCTGCCAAGAACATGAAGTTTCATTCCTAAGAGACAAATTTCTAAATAACTTTCAAAATAAATTTCTTCATAATACCCAATTGACAAGGTATTATATAGAACAAATTGAATGGATACATTACCTTCATACTGGAGAAGCAGAATCATTATGCTTCTTGCATAGCATGTGATGATCATAATTGAAAGCTGTAAGTGAAAAACTGTAAAAGAAGGACACAAAATACAGATATTTGACATAGTTCCTGGCCTGTATCTCTATAGCCTGGTTGAGAAAGAAGACGCTATCCCTAAAACTTATGTATAGCAGTGATTATATGTCAATCCAAGTGTTACAAGGAAAGAGACCAAAGAGCATGTGATAAAAATGCTTAAAAATGGCTGAGCTCGGTGGTTCATCCTGTAATCACAGCACTTTGGGAGGCCGAGGGGAGTGGTTGCCTGAGCCCCTGGGTTCAAGACCAGCCTGGGCAATTTGGTGAGACCTCATCTCTACAATAGATAAAAAATTAACCAAGTGTGGTAGCATACCCCTGTAGTTCCAGCTACTTGGAAGGTTGAGATGGAAGAATTGCTAGAGCCCAGCAGGTCGAGGCTGTGGTGGCCAGGAGCAGGCCACTGCACTCCAGCCTGGGTGATGGAGTGAGACTCCAACTCAAAACAAAACAAAACAAAACAAAAACTTAAAATATTCTGGCCAGGCTCGGTGGCTCAGCCTGTAATCCCAGCGCTTTGAGAGGCCGAGGTGAGTAGATTGCCTGAGTCTGCGAGTTCGAGACCCGCCTGGGCAACTTGGCAAGACTTCATCTCTACAATAAATCAAAAATTAGCCTGGTGTGGTAGCACGCGCCCGTAGTTCCAGCTACTTGGAAGGCTGAGGCAGAAGGATCACTGGAGTCCAGCAGGTCGAGGCTGCAGTGGCCAGGGGCATGCCACTGCACTCCAGTCTGGGCGACAGAGTGAGACTCCAATTCAAAAAAAAAAAAGAAAAATATGCTTAGCTCAGAAGAAATAGTAGTACAGTAATAGTTAAGAGAATTCACTGAATACTACAGTACTATGAATATTGCTAAAGGTTAATATTAGAGAACTTTCTGTACAAGTATTGTTAGAAAATTTCATTAAGGCCACCCATTTCAATTTGCACTTCTCAGACATCTCAGAAATAGTCTGAGTAGTAAACATTTATCTTTTTCTTTGATATGAACACCAGAGGGTATCATAGCTTGTACTAAATTTATTGACATTTTACAAGATCCTAAAATTGACTCATATGGGATAAACATATTATAACTGCCTACTCTGTGAAAATGACTGTACTGTTTATTTTATATAATCATGTATAAACTCTGAGGTCGCCCCTCAAATTGTTTGTATGATGGTAGGAAGAATAATGTCCCCATTTCCATTTCCCACAAGATGTTTGTATCCTATCCTCCAAATTTGGAAAAACGTTACCTTGCATAGTGAAAAAAGACTTTGAAGATATGGTTGAGGGTACTGACCTTAAGATGGGAAGATTATCATGGATTTTCCAGGTGGACTCAATGTAATCACTTAGTCTATAAAGCAGAGAGCCTTTTCTGACACAGAGATGCGTTGGAAGAAGGAGGAGAAATGGAAACCATTAGAGAGATTTGATTTGTTGTTGCTGGCAATGAAAATGTGAAAGGAGACCATAAACCAAGAAGTGTGGATGGCTTCTGGAAACTGAGAAGGCCCTCAGCTGATAATTAGTAAGAAAAGAGGAATCTCAGTCCTACAACTGCAAGAGACTAAATTCTTTCAATGACCAATGTGAACAGGAATTGGAGCCTCACCTAGAATTTCCAGAAATGAACACAACCCTGCCCAAAATCTTGATGTCACCTCCATGAGACCCATGTCAAATTTATGACCCACAGAACTGTTAAAAAATTGCATTATATAAGCCACTACGTTTGTAGTAATTGTTATGACAGCAGTAGATGATTGATACTTTTTTCTGCTCCAGTGTACTTGAGGGAGATGAGGCTCTTCCATCCATCATCTTTTGCTACAGCAATCCTTCATTTCAGTTGGGCACATTACAGTTTCCTGTCTTTCTAATATGTGAAATAAACCACTTCAATTATTCACAATATTTAAACATAATTTTTATAGCAAGATTTGTTATTGTGATTTCAGTCCTGTCTGACAGTTTAAACTAGGTCCCAACCTTGTTTGCAAATATGTAATCAAGTGATCATGTACAGTCAGTATTTATACTGTTGCCATTGTCTTTGATACCTTTGCTAACACCAGAAAAAAATGTGTCCTAAAGATGTGGTGTTTAGTTTTGTTCTCAAAGGATCACGTATAAAAGACCTGAATTTTACATTGAAACATTTGTTTGTCTTCTTGAACAGAGCGATTCCTATTGGATTAAGCATAATAGAGCCGTAAAAAGTACTTCTCTTCTCATAAAAAAAGAATTCACATTTCAGACATATCAAAATTCCAAACTTAATACTTCACATGAAAGCTTTGTGCTAACATATCTTTGAAGATACTCTCAACTCATAATTTTGAACAGCATAATCAAAACTATTGTGAATAATAATTCATTGTTATTACCATAAACAAGGGATATGAAGAAAAGATGTTTTTCCAATTCACTTATTATTCTAGTAATATATTTGCTATTATAATCAGTAGAAATAAAGATACAAAAATGATGAAAATCCTTATAAAAGTATAAAATATTATATTTAAAATGCATTTCTGGTTTTAAAAAATAACTTTTCCCCATTCCATTGGGAAGATGACAAAATCTATTTTTATCTAACATTATATAATACTTTTTTATGGACAATAAGAGTATATCCAGCTAAAAATTTTTTTGAGAGATAGGGTCTCTATATTGCCCAGGCTGGTCTCAAACTCCTGATTACAAACGATCCTCAGGCTTAAGTCTACTATTAGTGCAAGTCTGGAATATGGCACTGTGATCTTAGCCAACTAGATTTCCTGTAGGAGGAGGATGACTTTCAGAATTTGGTAACTCTTTTTGTGTGGGACCCATAGCTGAGGGCAAGTACCAGAAGGGTTGACAAGGGAGTTCTACTTCAAGCTGCACTAGTTCATTTTTTTCCCTAATCGTGATGTGAAGAAAGGGACACTGAGAGAGTATAAGGAAATTTGAAGCAGATGGAATGAAGATAGATTCAAAATATTCACAAGCTTTTGTGTAGATGAGTGTTGGTACAAGTTTTCAGAGAGCACTAGAGAGTGTAATAACAGATGGAATATTTAAAAAAAAACAGAGAATGTTGCATGTTGAATTATTTAGAAGATCCTCTCTCAGTATTGATCAGCCAAATAGAAAGAAAGAATAAATAAGGGAATGCCTTAATAGATCTCTGAAATTATTTTAACTGACTTGGTGCTATAGAAAATTTAGTGGAAGTGGTAGCTGAGAAGTCATGGGTTATTCCGTTATGTATACTATAACTCTTATTACAGTTGTGTTCAATATTATTATACTTTATGCTATATAGTTTTTGGCCAATAAAAGAAATAACATGTGAGACGGTGAAAATGCAACATCATGCAGATTTCAAAAAAAACCAAACAAACCCAAAAAACAAAAACCTCTTTTTTTCTCCCACAGAATTATTTGTAACTAATTTAAAACAGAATATATTACCTAAGTACCACTAAAGGTAAGAGACTAGACCTATGATCACTGAGATAAATTGTTCATGACATAGAAGAATTCATCAATAACATTTTCACAAAAAATCAGATTTTATTTTACTAAATTTATTGGCAGTATTTATTGAATACCAAAAATGTGCCAAGACACTGTGCTGGTTAGTAGAGAACAGTAGTGAATGCAGTAGATATGGTTCCTTCCATCTATGAATTTCTATCCTATTAGATATTAAAGTCAGAATGAAAATTATACAAAGAAATGAAATAATTTGTAATAATTGATATCATGCAGGAAAAAGAGGTGCTATAGGAAACAATACATGTGTTTTTTGTGTGTATGTATGTGAGTGTATTATTTAATTTGTTTAGTTCAATAGATTTATGCCAAACTGATTTTTAGGCAGAAATATTTTGATATTTGATATATAGATATCTGATCAAAGTAAACTCATGACTGGATATACTAAAATACACTTGCTGACAAGAATATGACATTTCTATTTCAATAACAAATGATCATAACATACTTGGATATTTTTCATGTTGTTATTTATAATCAGACCAAACTGAATCATGATGAACTCATAGAAAGCACAAAATAATAGTAATAGTAAATTATTATATGTTAGGTTTATTAATAGCTTGAAATCGCATATATTTCAAGTAGAAGATCATTAGGCTTTTTGGTACGTGATTAGAATGTTAGGCAAAATATTTAATTTCCTCCATGAACACAAATCCTTCCTTTTAAATGACCCAACCAACTTATTTATTTATTTTTGCAAATTGCTTTTCATATTGAAAACTTAGTTTTAAAATGGCAATATGTAATTTGCTTAGTTGGATTTAGACCTTTCCTCGGGAAATTGTTTGAAATATTTTCATCAATTTCAAGCTTTGCATTTGCTTCATCAGCTTTCAATTTTATGTCAGTAATGACCTTGTCTCCGTGTAATATGAAAGAAAGTTATTAATGAACTTGCTTATGTCCCAGAATTGTTGTGAATAGAAAGAAGTATTTCACTGATTTACAGCACATACTATATGAGTGAAAGAGGCTATCATTGGCAAGCTTAATACCATTATTGATAACAACATGTATATTGAGTTAAGTGAAAATATTGAAAGTGGTTTTTGGATACATGAACATGTTGGTAACTTTTTAGGATACAGGGAATGTTGTCTTTCAAAAAAATCTTCAGGAAATAAAGGCATTACTAAAAGGTAAAATAATAATAATAATAATTGGTATCAAAAGCATGTGCTAGGTGGTTTACACCTGTAATCCCCGCACTTTGGGAAGCAGAAGCAGGAGATTGCTTGAGCCTAGAAATCTGAGACCATCCTGGGAAACATAGCAAAAGCTAGCCTCTACAAAAGAATAAAAAAAAAAATTAACCAGGCATGACGGTGCCAACACGTAGTCCCAGCTATTTGAGAGACTGAGGTGAAGGGATGCCTGAACCCAGGAGGCTGCCACTGCACTCCAACGTGGGTGACAGAGTGATAGCTTGTCTCAGGAACAGGAAAAAAAAGGCATGTGCTAAAAATACGACTTTTCTTATGTCAAATATAAAGTTGCTTACATTTTCCTAAAAAAACTGCCAATATCAGGGTGAAATAAAATCACAGTTGGAAATTAGAGACAAAAAGCATTTGAAAACAAAGATACAATTTTAATGTTGAAAATCTGGACCAGGCTCGGTGGCTCAGTCTGCAATCCCAGAACTTTGGGAGGCCGAGGCAAGTGGATTGCCTGAGTCTGTGGGTTCGAGACCAGCCCTGGCAACTTAGCAGGACCTCGTCTCTGCAATAAATAAAAAATTAGTGGGGCATGATAGCATGCACCTGTGTTCTGGCTACTTGGAGGGCTGAGGCGGAAGGATCGCCTAAGCCCCGCAGGTAGACACTGGGGTGACTGTGAGTGTGCCACTGCACTCCAGCCTAGGTGACAGAGTGAGACTCCAATGCAAAAAAAAAAAAAATCTGATCTGTTCATTTGAAAAGAAAATAAGCATCTGTGTGGATTATATATAATATATTGAGGGGCGGGGGAGTCACACTTGGGTTAAATGTAATTATTTCAGAGCCCAAAAACAGATTAAAGGAAAGTTTTCTTTGCCATGTGGCTACACCAAATTTTATAATGTGCTATATACTGACAGTCAATAATATTACTTTATCCTCCTCAGTGTCAACATTTAAAAAAAATTAGTTGAATGGCAAACTGTATTCAACTTTTTATGTTTTATAACTATTTTTTAAAAATAAGGCTTTGGCATTTGAAGGCATATTATGGAGGTTGATGATCCCCTCCTTTATAGCAGAATCTTTTGAAGTTCATTGTAATAGTCTCATTTAAACAATTTAAACACTATATTTTCATATCCACCACACTGAAGTTTAAACGAGTTAAGTTGAAGGAAAATAGAGAAAGTAATTCTTTTTTTAAAAAAATAAAGATGTGGGGTACAATTCAGGATTAGGTATACAAACATTGATTATGCAGGTAGCCTTGTTGATGAGGTATGCCCCTCCCTACAAGAAAGTAATTCTTGACAGAGTACGTACTGCTTCACAAACTTCATTTTAGCTTATGATATACTTTAAATACATATACTTAAAGGCAGCTTGTCTGGGTGACAGAGTAAGAACCCATCTCAAATAATAAATAAATAAAGTCAGCACCTATCCCCCCCCAAAAAAGCAGCTTGAATTAAAATAATAAAGAAACAATAAACCATTCAAAAATCACTAAGATCTCATGGGACACTGGAATGACGTAACTATTCAATATATTGATGTGGTGGTGATTAATGACTATGCATTTGTGGTCATGATCTATTGAATTTTGCACTCAGATTTAGAGAATTATAAATAAATTATAACTCAATCAAGCTGATTTTTTAAAAAAAAGACTTGGGACTTGGTAAGTTGGAAGTACTTCACAAAATATTTTGACCAGAGATATAATACAAATGAATGGTATTCTTAGTTAAAAATTAAGATAAAATTAATTTTGGAAGAGCCAGTCGATAAAACTGAGAGCAATGTGGATATTTACAGGGAACTTTTTTCTTTCTTTCTTTCTTTTTCTTTCTTTCTTTCTTTCTTTCTTTCTTTCTTTCTTTCTTTCTTTCTTTCTTTCTTTAAATATTTTGTCATTGCAGATGGTGCTTTTAGGAACAGAATCTTTAGATTCATTACAGCATTAGTAACAATAGCATTTATTGTGCAGGACAACATTAACTCACTTTACATACCTCCTACAGACTAGACAATTAGTTAGACAACTGATTCCTAGAAAGATTTTGTAGCTTGGTAAATGTCACAAAGTTACTCTGTGTTTAAATCTGTCGATAATGTTTAGAGTTCTTTTGTTTACATGATTTCTGTAAAGTGTATGGGGTTTTTTTGGGTTTTTTTGCTAATAGAATAACCAAATTCACAATATTTTCTCATATACACAAAACCTTGCTAGAGAAAGGCACAAGGCTCTAATTACATCCTAGAATTTGGTCCTCTCAACTATCTTCCTATGTTAAGAGCCACTGATAAAACTTCCAAGATATACATCAACATTCATTTTTCATGCTTTCTACCTGGAAAGTTTATGTTCATGTTAAATATTCTAATTCACTATTTTAATCACACACAACCCTATAGAGTCAACATAACTTGAAAGCTGAAATGAAGAAATAAAAGCTTAGAGGGTAAGTTATCTGCCCAAAGTTACAGAACCATTAAAAAGTAGAAGTTAAAAAACTAAATCAGCCATTGTATGTCAAAAGTTGATCATATGTTGGCATTGTACTAATGAGGATAATATGGTTGTAAGACATTTCCACTGGTGGCACCTGTGACAAATAAGAAATATGGAAATAAATCTAGTAATAACTCTTTCCTGGAACAAAGGTACATTTTGTCAAATATATAAAAAATGTCATCTTGACAATAACCATTGTAATATTAATTCAAGCAAGAATCATTATAATGTTGCAATTAGTAAATGAATATTTAATAGTGAAGAGGATATATATGTTCACTATTAAACATATATATATAAAGTATCTTTCAAAAATTACATATCAATTATAAAATAGAAATAGTTAACTTTACACTAGTGTGACTTGAAAGATAGTGATCAAAGTTAACAGCATCATTCTTGGGACAAAAACAAACCTACATGTCTCCTGATATGAAAAACTTACAAAGAAGGCATCACTTCTTTGATATTTCTGCCCAAATGTATAACGTGAGTCTAAACAAGAGGAAATCTAACCCAAGCCAAGACTGAGAGATGCTCAATAAAATAACCAGCCTGTACTTTCAAAAATATTAAAGCCCTTAATTATAAAAAAATTAAATTGTTCCAGATAAAATAGACAAAAGAAACATGACAACTATATTTAATGTGTAACACTGGGAGAAATTTTAGCCTGCAGAAAATAGCTATAATAGACATTTTTGAAGCATATGTGAAAAGTATATATGAACTATAAAGTAAGTAATAGCATATTTAATTTTTTGATTTTGATAATCATGTTTTTTGTTTTACATTTTACATGTTTGATTATGTAAAAGAGCACATAAGTATTTATAGTTAAATTGGTATATCTATAACTTTTTAAATAATTAAAATTATCTATCTCTCTCTCTGTACATATGTACCTAACACTTTGTGGCCAACCACTCATTATTTTATTAGGTAAGAGATACCTATACTTGTTTATTTAACTAAAATTTATCAGTTAAAATATGTTCACAATAATCTCTGTAAAAAATTAGTTTTTCTTTCAGTTTTACACAAAAATGAAAACCTCTTATTTCCACAACCCTTATTATCTTCCAAGTTAATATCTTTCTATCTATATTAACATGAAGCATGCTTATATATTGTTATGTACACATTTTGTTTCAATAGCTTTCTAGAAGATTGGGCTGGCTTCACATACATGTATTTTGGGCCAGCACTACTCAATGTTCAATGTGCGTTAGATCACCTAGGAATGCATTAAAGCAAAGATTTTGATTCAATAGGTCTGAAATGAACTCTAGGATTCTGAAGTTCTTCAAAGTTCCCAAGATGATGCTTGTCTGTGAGACAAGGTCTAGAGCTTACCTTTCTTTAGCACCTTTTCTGAAGATATTTATTTTCTCCGAATAACCTCTTTAAACGTTCTTAGTGATGATTTTTGAGAGGAATTATGACGGAGCACAAAATGGGACAACTTAGACTTATCTCAGAAAAAGATAAACTAAGGAGTCTGTACTAGTCAGGATCATTCAGATACACTCAACCAATAGGCGATTACATGTACACACATAAGCACATACATATACATATACACACATATATGTATGCATACACATACAGATATACATAAGTAGTTATATACATATACATATATACACATACATAAATATAGCTGTATCTACACTGAGATTTATTATGATAATTGACTCAAGTAGTTATGGAGACTAAGAAGTCCCCTAAGCTGATGTCTGCTAGCTGGATAATCACAAACTGGTAGAGTAATTCAGTCTGAGTTCCAAGGCCTGAGTGAGAGCCAGGGAAGCAGATGGTGTAACTCACAGTTCAAGTCTAAAGACCTGAGAACTAGAGGCCCACTGTTCTAAGTACAAGAGACTAAGAGTCAAGAACTAGGAACTCTGATGTCCAAAGACAGGATAAGACAGAGATATCCTAGCTCAAAAAAGAAAAAACAAATTTTGTCTTTCTTAGTCTTTTTGTTCCACTTGGGTTTGCAGCAGACTGAAGAAAAAATTGGAACAAGAGTGGAAGAGTAATGCTTGCTGAATAGATTTGGAGAAAAATGAGGAGAAGGAACTTGACTTAAATATAGTGACTATAGTGATGAATTGTGTTCAAATATTTTTCAGAACAATGCACTTCAATTTCCAATCTTACATTTCTGTTTCAAAAAAGGTTGTATAGGGTTTCACACCTCAAAAAACAAACAAAAAAATCAAATGTCCAGCAATTCCCGAGATTCTCCTGTATTAAGCAGCTTTACAGAAAACCTTTTTGTCTAAAGAGTTATTTGTTTAATATAGTTATTCTTGCATTTACCAGCTGCATTTTCAGCTTTACAATTATTACTGTTGAAATGCATTATGAGCTTTTGTTTTGTTTTCTTTTTAGCTGATATTACAAAAATAGGTAACTGATATTTAAAAAATACTATAGGTTATCTGTAGCTTGTTTGTTGAGTTGGAAGTATAATAGCAAAATCTATGTTCCAGCATATAGTTTCTAGAAGATAAAAGTTGAAGATGCACAGAATAGACATTCTAGCTGCAGCATAAATCTGCCTAGAGATTTGTTTTGCATTACGGATGCTTGTGTCAGTCAACTTGTGTTAGTTCTGTTGTGGTCAAATATTGTATCCTTTATAATATCATTGAAGACAGGCTACTCTTTAGAACAGAAAATGATTGAGTTTTCTTTTTTCCCTTGGACATTTTTACTGGTGTACTATTTACACCAAATTTCATGTGACTTATTTATGTGACTCTTCAAATTTCCATCAGACACAAGTAATATCATGAAAGTATCTAGATTACATCATGTTACATGCTATCTGATATATTAGTGCATTCAATCTTTTTTTGACAAGGCACAGATATTTTATCCTGAATTTCTTTAAATAGTGAAAAACCTTATGAATTATTAGATATTTTTATAGTATGCTTCATAATATTCAATTTAACCTTACTGATTTATTTTAATATGTGCAGTTTAATTAAGTTAATAGGTGCATGATTCTAGTTCAGAGACTATGAAATGATACATTTGTTAATAAAATGCTAAAATATGTTTTTAAATGTTCTTTATCTCAACTTTTGTGAATGTGTATATACAGAAGAGCAAAGATTATTGGGTGTACTTTTAAAAATATTTATCGGGTTAAAAAAAGAGGGACTATCGAAAGTCAAAAAGAACTGTTAACATAATTTTAAATCATGATAGAATAAAATAGAAAAAATACTGCTATATTCAACTATGGGTTAGACATAAAATGTAAAATAGCCTCTAATCTGACCCTTCACTACTTCACTACTGTTCAATAGGGTTCTATATTTTACTAGTAAACTTTTTAGAATTCTGGAGAAGATCTAGTTCTGTTTGTCCCGTCCTTTCCCATGCATTTTGTGGTGTGAACGATGAGGAACATATATTCATTTATGACCCCAAAGATTTTTCTTTCTGATGGTTTATGCCTTTTATCAGGATATCATGTTTAGTAAGACCCTTCTATGAAAGTTAGTAGCATAGTTAATACAGTTTCAGGGAGAAAGGGGAGAGAAATGTAGCTACAGAAAAAGTACCAGTGAGAAGGGAGAAAAATAGATGGAAAGATAACAGTTTGTAACCAGTAAGAATAAATAATTGTGTGAAGAGAGAATGTATTGACCATATAAGATGTTCTGAAAAATATATTTGTATTAACCAAGTAAAATAAATCTCTCTTGATCTTACACTTTTCTGCAGCTACTATTTTCTCTTTTCTTCTTGACTGAAAAAAATAATTCAAAATTATTGCACTATTTTGTGTTCTAGGGTTTGACATTTTTCATGGTTGAACACAGCATCATTTGGACACATCATTCAAATAATAAAAAAAAGCACTCCCTATTTTCTACAGATAGTTCTCCTTCTCTTTCTTTTTCTTTCATTTTATTCTCTGTTTCTTTTTGATTTTTTTTTTTGAAAGCTGGTTGGTGGGAGAGTGAAATAAAATAAACTTACTCATTTTTTTAAAGAGAGTTATTGAATAAATCAATTTATATTGTAGCTTTGGTGAACATTAAATGTTTTAAACATTTTATTTTTCTAGACAGAAGAGACCTTGGCAAGGATAAAAAATATTTGTCTCTTTTCATGTTAATGACTGTCTTAGTTATTTGTAAATGCCTAAATTCAGGAAGCTCTGGTGCTAGGCTAAATGCTTTGGCACACAGATTTGCAAATTTCCCAATCCTTGAGAAATGTTTTCAGAATCCACTGGGATTTACCATTAGTCTATCAAGATATTTTTAAAGTCATCTCAAACTCATTCTCAAACTATTGAGGATGAATCAACGCTTGGTCTAGTCTCTTTCTTCTAGCTCCCACTCCACTTCTTACTGGATAGGAATTTTAGTATAGCTGGGGGAAAAGATAGCGGTGGAAGGTATGAGGAGGAAGATTCCTTGAAAGAGAGCATTAATTAACCTCTGTACCGGGTTGTTAGAGCAAATTCTGTTGGAGATGCACTTTTGCAATCATGCTCTACGTCTGGTACCCTAAAATTATGTAATACCTCTGGCTGTAATTCTTCTACAAATTCATTATACTCCTTTAGAGTTGTATTAGGTAGTGTGAAATGAAGTATGCTTGTATTCAATAGCATCTTATTATTAAAGAATAAGATAAAACTATTTTAAAATACCATGGCTTGTTTTTATATAATAGAAAAAATATATTTTTTATTTTCATTTAGTAAATATTTAAAGTTTGAAAGAAAAGTCCACTGAAGACCAATTCCATTTTTACATATTATATTTGCATTTAAAAAGAAGTTAAAAGTTTCATTATCTGTTTTAACACAAAGTAGATATTTCTGCCACAGGGAAATGGGTAAATCTAGAGATATACTCAAGTTTTTCAAGCTTCCGATTTGCTCTACAAAATAGGAACATCTTTAATTTGGCATTGGATTGACATTGAAATTTTTTATTTTTATTTTTATATTACTTGAAGAGTAATTTTACCTTTTCTTGAAAATCTAATACACAATTTTATAACTTTCAGAAATTAATACAATAAAAATAAGATTTTGAGCCGGGCTCAGTGGCTCAGCCTGTAATCCCGCGCTTTTGGGAGACTGAGGTGAGTGGATTGTCTGAGCCTGCGGGTTCGAGACCCACCTGAGCAGCGAGACCTCATCTCTACAATAAATCAAAAAAAAAATCATCCGGGCGTGGTAGCGCATGCCTGTAATTCTGGCTACTCGGAAGGCTGAGGCGGAAGGATTGCTGGAGCCCAGCAGGCGAGGCTGCGGTGGCCAGGAGTGGCCACTGCACTCCAGTCTGGGAGACAGAGTGAGACTCCAACTCAAAAAAAAAAAATAATAAGATTTTGTTATAATTTTAAATCAGTTAATTCAGACTTTTTTTCCTTCTTCTTGACATTTATAGTCTCCCAATATTTACTTTAAATTATTTCATTTGCACTGTGCCCTGATCACTAATCAAATTAGCTCTGCAGTCACTGGGCATAGCTAGAGGGGGGAGGGAAAAAGGAGGATGGAGGTCAAGTGACAACACAAAGGATACCTGGTCCACTACTAGGGAGAGTGAGGGATATCTAGAAGTACAAACTTCACCTGTATGCAGCTTACTTGTGCAGTAAATTCTTACTTGTACCCCACAACTCTATAATAAAAAAAAAATTTAGTCTTCTGGGAAGATGGTGGTAGAGCCAGTAGGACTATCCAAGTCCCAATGTGAGTGAGGGAGTGTATGGAAAATTTTGCATACGTCTCTGTGAGTGAGTGTGTGAGTGAGTGGCTGACTGAATGGGGACTTGGGAACAAGTGGCCAGGACTCTCCTGGTGAAGTGGCTGGTGCTGCAGCTGCTCAGCTTGGACTCTAGTGCTACCCGGTGCATAGAAACTGAGTGTTATTTTTAAAAAAATCAGCAAAGCCCTTCCTGGGAAGAGGCTGCTGGGAATGATTGCCGGCTCCAGGCTCTGCCTCACCACTGCAGCATTTGGTTAGTCACTGGCAGCAAAGGCTGCAGAGGGAGCCAGAGGTAGATCCTTACTGGAGAAGACAAATCAGGCACCCTACACCTTTAAAACTGGGCAGGGAAGCACTCCAGCTTGCTCACCACTGACCGACGGACCAATCTCTGTGATGGTGGGTTAACTACTCAAGAGTTGATCATGACCCAAATAGAATATCCTAAAATCACAAATTCCAGAGATACAGGACAAGTGCTGAGTCTCAGGCACCCCATCCCCTACCCTGATTCAGCTGTGGCACAAAGGATGTGATCAGAAAAGGATGAGGAAGACCCCAAAGAGATCAGTGGTGAGTCCAGGGCTGACCCAGCCCCCTCCTTCCCAGCAATCCTGTGAACATTAGCCTACAAGGCTAGGGTATGACTGAGAGGGACAAACCCAGGCAGAGCCTGGACATCAACTGTAATAGGAGGACTCTACACCAGGATAAGCCTGACTGAGGTGCCCCCTGCCAGCACCTGGGGAAGAGACAATCCCACACCTCCCCACTGGAGGGGATTCCTCTGACCATACGGAGTGGGAGGGTAGGACTGAAGTCTCACCCTCCTCCACTGCCTCTTCCTCCTTCCCTGGGCCAGGAACTGGAGAGATTGTGAATGAGGCTGCAGCTCTACATGAGTCAGCAGAGGGGCTTACCTGGGATCAGCTGAGAGGAACAATTACAGAAACTGCCACAAGAGGGCAAGTTGTATTTTGTTTGTTTCTTTGGTTTTTATTTTTTTATTTTTTTCCTTTTTCCTTTTGCATGAATATGTATGCTAGGGTTTGATCTGGAGTCCTTTCCATCTTTCTTTTCTTTTTTCTTTTTTCATTTTTTGTTTTCTGTTTATGTGTGTATGTGAATTATTGTGTTCATCTTTCAGTGTTTTGTTTGTTTTGTTTTTTGTTCTTCTCTTTTTTTAGTTTTATGTGTGTGAAGGTATGTGTGAGAGTTCTATTTGAATTCCTTTTCCCCCTCTTTCCTTTTTTTCTGTTTTGTGTTGTACATGTGTGTATGTTTGTGTGTTCAGTTTTCCTGTTTTTTCTTTTTTGTTTGTTTTGCTTTTTTTTCCAGTTTGTTTTGCTTTTAGTTTGTGTGTGTATATTTTTTTTCTTCAACTTCTGCTTCTTTTGTGTGTGTTTCTTTGTTTTCCATCTTATTTCATTCTACATTTCTGTGTTCTCCTCTTTGCTGCTACTGTATCTTGGACTCAGGGGGTATACACACATACCTATTGCTTTGTTGTATGAGGGAGTGGTGGAAAGTGAGCCATAATCATAGTGTTTTGCAAGTAGTTTCTGAATCCTAGCTCCCCATCATTCACTTTATTTGACTCTCAGAACTACAATAGACAGCAAAGTTTCCCTCACAGCCCTATTACAAACTAGAACAAATTCAGAACCATGATCAAGAAAGAATAGAGGGTTGAGCAAACACGGAAGTTAAAGCCTCTTCTGCTGCAGCTAAATAATGGAATGAAAGTGAAAAGAACGAGATCTGTCACAAAAGAGGAAAAATCAATGGACGAACACAGATAAATTCCCAGGCTAACAAGGAGAAAAACCTGAAAAGTCAGACCTCAGAACCCAACAGTGAAAGTCACCAACAACTGGCCCAGAATACAATGGGGATTAGGTAATGAATGGAAAGAGTGAATAAGACTAAAGAAATATAAGATGCAGCACTGAAAGTACTTGTAACAGATATTTTGACTATAAAAAATTTCATCCAGGAAATAAATAACAAGATGAAAAACATGGAAAGTAGAATTAATCAAGCAGAAGAAAGAATCTCAGAGCTTGAAGACCAAGATATGAAATTAACTGACTATGTAAAAAACAAACAAAGAAAATTCAGAAAGAAAGAATAAAGCCTCCCAGAGACATGTGATTATATCAAGAGACTGAACCTATGCCTGATTAGTATGCCACAAGAAGAAGGGGAAAGGGAGAACACATTGGAGTAAGTATTCCAGGAAGCCATCCAGGAAAACTTTCTCCATCTCACCAGAGATATGGCCATCCAAACACAAGAGATACAGAGAACCTCCACAATACATTCAATGATAAGACCAATCCCTAGACACATAGTAATTCACATACACAAAGTAGGTTCAAAAGAAAAAAATCCTAAAGGCAGCAAAAGAGAAAGGTCAGACTATCTACTGGGGAAAACCAATCAGGATAGCATCAGACCTTTCAGATGAGACACTACAAGCTAGAAGGGACTGGAGTCCAATATTCAAAGTCCTCAGAGATAAACAATTTCAACCAAAATGTCTTAGCCAGCTAAACTCAACTTCATCAGTGATGGAGAATTAAAATCTTTCCCAGACATCCAATCCCTAAGAGATCAGGCAGCTTCCAGACCAGGAGATACTTTAAAGATATTAAGCATGGAAGAAAGAAAAAAAAAGAATGAACATGCACTTCCCAAGAGAACAAGAGAACACAGAATCAACAGAGAATATATCACAACTGCAAACTTGAAAACACACACATACATCAACCCAAAAGCTAAAAGAAAGCACACGCACAAATAAAAAACTTTATAAGAATCTCGTGATAGGGATAAACAATCACATTTCAATAATCAGTCTGAGCATGAATGGACTAAATGCACCACTGGAAAGAAACAGAATGGCAAGCTGGAAAAAAACCATGACCAATTATTTGCTGCATCCAGGAAACTCATCTCACAACAAGGGATGCACACAGACTCAAAGTTAAAGGAAGGAAAATGAATTTGCAGGGAAGTAGATAAAATAAGGCAGGAGTTGCAATCTTAACATCAGACAAAACAACTTTTAAGCTATCAAAAATTATAAAGATACAAAAGGACACTATATAATGATAAAAGGTTCAATCAATCAACAAGAAATATTCATTTTAAACATATACACACCCAACACAGGAGCACCAGCATTTATAATGCAACTACTAAGCAAACTAAAAAAAATATTGACTCTTAGTGGGGAATTTAAATACCCCACTAACAACTCTCAATAGAGCATTGAGGCAAAAAAATCAACAAAGGGATTAGAAACCTCAGCTTGACACTTAACCAAATGGACTTAATAGATATCTACAAAACACTTGACTCAACAACCACAGACTATACATTCTACTCATTACGACATGGAGCATACTCCAAGATTGATCAAAATATTGAAATACTGCCATGCACCTTCTCAGACCACAGTGGAATAAAAATAAATATGAGCACCAACAAAATTCCTTCCAAATCCACAAAGATATGGACACTAAACAGCATGATGCTGAATGATACTGGGTCAACAGAGAAATCAAAACAAAAATTGAAAGATTCCTGGAAACAAATGAAAACAAAGAAATATTTTACCAAAACCTCTTGATGAACACACATTAAGAAAATGGAAAGATCACAAGTCAACAACCTAGCAAATCATCTAAGGGGACTGGAAAGACAAGATCACCAAAACACTAGCCATATCAGAAGAATTCAGATCAACAAGTAAAAGTCCAAATACAGGACATAGAAGACAATAATATCACAGAAAAAATAAACAAAACAAAGTAGGTTCAAAAGAAAGCAGTTTCTTTGAGAAAATAAACAGTATTGATGGACCCTTAGTCAGACTGACCAAGAAAAAGAGAGAAAAAACCCAAATAAACACAATCAGAAATTCAAAAGATCAAATCACAACTGACTCCAAAGAAATACAAGAGATTATCAGACTACTATGTGTACCTGCATGGAAACAAAGTTGATAACCTAAATGAAATGGAGTACTTTTGGCATCATGCAACCTCCCAAGGTTGAAACAAAAAGACATTGAGACACTAAAAAGACCAATAATAACACAGGAAATTGATTCCATTATAAAAAAAAACTACCTACCATAAAAAACCCTGGACCAGGTAGCTTCCCAGCAGAATTATACAAAACATACAAGGAGGAGCAAACACCAATTCTATTGAAAGTATTCCAGGCAATTGAGCAAGATGGAATTCTCCCCAAAACATTTTACAAAGCTCACATCACACTAATATCCAAACAGGATAAAAATCCCACAGAAAAAGAGAACTACAGGCTAATATCCATAATGAACATAGATGCAAAATTTCTCAACAAGGTTCTAGCCAATTGGAATCAACAACACATCTCAAAAACCACCCACCATGACCAAGTACACTTCATTCCCGGAATA